>NW_027476583.1:0-179224 GCF_051020955.1 Megalopta genalis | reverse complement strand
AGTGGTAAGTCACGTGTTTCGCATGAATTCGAAGCTAAATCATGTGTTTCACATGAATTCGAAGCTAAGGTATGTGTTTCGCATGAATTCGAAGTGAAAATCATGTGCCACGCTTGAATTTCAAGCTGATTCATGTGTTTCGCATGAATTTGCAGCTATATCGTTGGTTTCGCATGAATTTGAAGCTACATCGTGTGTTTTGCATTATTTTTGAAGCTAAATCTCGGGATTTCCATTAATTTGCAGCTAAATCACGTGTTTAGCATGAATTCGAAGCTAAATCACGTGTTTCGCATGAATTCGAAGCTAAATCACATGTTTCGCATGATTTTGAAGCTAAAGCTTTTGTCTAACATGAATTTGAAGCTAATTCGTGTGTTTCGATTGAATCGAAGCTAAATCAAGTGATTCGCATGAATCCGAAACTATATCATGTGTTTCGAATGAATTCGAAGCTGAATCATGTGCTTCACATGAATTTGAAGCTAAATAACGTGTTTCGCATGGATTTGAAGCAAAATCATGTGTCTCGCAAGTTTTTTAACCTAATTCATTTGTTTCGAATCAATTCGAAGATAAATCATCTGTTTCGCATGAATTCGAAGCTAAATCATGCGTTTCGCATGAATTCGAAGCTACAGCATGTGTTTCGCATGAATCCGAAACTAAATCATGTGATTCGAATGAATTCGAAGCTAAATCATGCGATTCCTATGAATTCGAAGCTAAATCATGTATTTCGCATGAATCCGAAGCTAAGGTATGTGTTTCGCATGAATTCGAAGCGAAATCATGTGCCACGCTTGAATTTCAAGCTGATTCATGTGTTACGCATGAATTTGCAGCTATATCGTTGGTTTCGCATGAATTTGAAGCTACATCATGTGTTTTGCATTATTTTGAAGCTAAATCTCGGGATTTGCATTAATTTGCATCTAAATCACGTGTTTAGCATGAATTCGGAGCTAAATCACGTGTTTCGCATGAATTCGGAGCTAAATCACATGTTTCGCATGATTTGAAGCTAAATCTTTTGTCTCACATGAATTTGAAGCTTATTCGTGTGTTTCCGATGAATTCGAAGCTAAATCAAGTGATTCGCATGAATCCGAAACTATATCATGTGATTCGAATGAATTCGAAGCTAAATCATGCGGTTCCAATGAATTCGAAGCTAAATCATGTGTTTCGCATGAATTCGAAGCTAAAGCATGTGTTTCGCATGAATTCGATTCCAAATCATGTGCCACGCTTGAATTTCAAGCTGATTCATGTGTTTCGCATGAATTTGTAGCTATATCGTTGGTTTCGCATGAATTTGAAGCTACATCATGTGTTTTGCATTATTTTGAAGCTAAATCTCGGGATTTGCATTAATTTGCAGCTAAAATCACGTGTTTAGCATGAATTCGAAGCTAAATCACGTGTTTAGCATGAATTCGAAGCTAAATCACGTGTTTCGCTTGAATTCGGAGCTAAATCACATGTTTCGCATGATTTTAAAGCTAAATCTTTTGTCTCACATGAATTTGAACCTAACTCATGTGTTTCGAATGAATTCGAAGCTAAATAATGTGTTTCGCATGAATTTGAAGCTAAATCGTGTGTTTGGCATGAATGCGAAGCTAAATCATGTGTCTCGCACGAATTTGAACCTAATTCATGTGTTTCGAATGAACTCGAAGGTAAGTCATGTGTTTCGCATGAATTCGAAGCTAAAGCATGTGTTTCGCATGAATTCGAAGCTGAATCACGTGTTTCGCATGAATTCGAAGCTAAATCACATGTTTCGCATGATTTTGAAGCTAAATCTTTTGTCTCACATGTATTTGAAGCTAATTCGTGTGTTTCGAATGAATTCGAAGCTAAATCAAGTGATTCGAATGAATTCGAAGCTAAATCATGTGTTTCGAATGAATTCGAAGCTGAATCATGTGCTTCACATGAATTTGAAGCTAAATCACGTGTTTCGCATGGATTTGAATCTAAATCATGTGTCTCGCAAGATTTTTAACCTAATTCATTTGTTTCGAATGAATTCGAAACTAAATCATGCGTTTCGCATGAATTCGAAGCTAAATCTTCTGTTTTGCATGAATTCGAAGCTGAATCACGTGTTTCGCATGAATTTGAAGCTGAATCACGTGTTTCGCATGAATTCGAAGCTAAATCACGTGTTTCGCATGAATTCGAAGCTAAATCACATGTTTCGCATGATTGTGAAGCTAAATCTTTTGTCTCACATGAATTTGAAGCTAATTCGTGTATTTCGAATGAATTCGAAGCTAAATCAAGTGACTCGAATGAATTCGAAGCTAAATCATGTGTTTCGAATGAATTGGAAGCTAAATCATGTGTTTCGCATGAATTTGAAGCTAAACCTTGTGTCTCACAATAAGTTGAAGCAAATTCGTGTGCTTCGAATGAATTCGAAGCTAAATGAAGTGATTCGAATGAATTCGAAGCTAAATCATGTGATTCGAATGAATTCGAAGCTAAATCATGTGATTTGAATGAATTCGAAGCTACGTCACGTGTTTCGCATGAATTCGAAGCTGAATCAAGTGTCTCGCATGAATTCGAAACTAAATCATGTGATTCAAATGAATGCGAAGCTAAATCTTGTGATTCGCATGAATTCGAAGCTAAATCATGTGTTTCGCACGAATTCGAATCTGAATCATGTGCATCGCATGAATTTGAAGCTAAATCACGTGTTTCGCATGAATTCGAAGCTAAATCACATGTTTCGCATGATTTTGAAGCTAAATCTTTTGTCTCACATGAATTTGAAGCTAATTCGTGTATTCGAATGAATTCGAAGCTAAATCAAGTGATTCGAATGAATTCGAAGCTAAATCAAGTGATTCGAATGAATTCGAAGCTAAATCATGTGTTTCGAATGAATTGGAAGCTAAATCATGTGTTTCGCATGAATTTGAAGCTAAACCTTGTGTCTCACAATAAGTTGAAGCAAATTCGTGTGCTTCGAATGAATTCGAAACTAAATCATGTGATTCAAATGAATGCGAAGCTAAATCTTGTGATTCGAATGAATTCGAAGCTAAATCATGTGTTTCGCACGAATTCGAATCTGAATCATGTGCATCGCATGAATTTGAAGCTAAATCACGTGTTTCGCACGAATTTCAAGCTAAATCATGTGTCTCGCATGAATTCGAATCTAATGCATGTGTTTCGCATGAATTCGAAGCCAAATCATGTGCCACGCTTGAATTTCAAGCTGATTCATGTGTTTCGCATGCATTTGTAGCTAAATCGTTGGTTTCTCATGAATTTGAAGCTAATACCTGTGTTTTGCATTATTTTGATGCTAATTCTCGTGTTTTGCATTAATTTGAAGCTAAATCACGTGTTTCGCATGAATTCGAAGATGAATCATGTGTTTCGCATGAATTTGAAGCTAAATCATGTGTTTGGCATGAATTTCAAGCTAAATCATGTGTCTCGCAAGAATTTGAACCTAATTCATGTGTTTCGAATGAACTCGAAGGTAAGTCATGTGTTTCGCATGAATTCGAAGCTAAATCAAGTGTTTCACATGAATTCGAATCTGAATCATGTATTTCGCATGAATTCGAAGATAAATCATCTATTCGCATGAATTCGAAGCTAAATGATGCGTTTCGCATGAATTCGAAGCTAAGGTATGTGTTTCGCATGAATTCGAAGCGAAATCATGTGCCACGCTTGAATTTCAAGCTGATTCATGTGTTTCGCATGAATTTGCAGCTATATCGTTGGTTTCGCATGAATGTGAAGCTACATCGTGTGTTTTGCATTATTTTGAAGCTAAATCTCGGGATTTGCATTAATTTGCAGCTAAATCACGTGTTTAGCATGAATTCGAAGCTAAATCACGTGTTTCGCATGAATTCGAAGCTAAATCACATGTTTCGCATGATGTTGAAGCTAAACCTTTTGTCTAACATGAATTTGAAGCTAATTCGTGTGTTTCGAATGAATTCGTAGCTAAATCAAGTGATTCGCATGAATCCGAAAGTAAATCATGTGATTCGAAAGAATTCGAAGCTAAATCACGTGTTCCGCATGAATTTGAAGCTAAATCACGTGTTTCGCATGAATGTCAAGCTAAAACATGTGTCTCGCAAGAATTTGAACCTAATTCATGTGTTTCGAATGAATTCGAAGCTAAATAATGTGTTTTGCATTAATTTGAAGCTAAATCATGTGATTCGAATGAATTCGTAGCTAAATCATGTGTTTCGCACGAATTCGAAGCTGATTCATGTGCTTCGCATGAATTTGAAGCTAAATCACGTGTTTCGCATGAATTTCAAGATAAATCATGTGTCTCGCAAGAATTTGAACCTAATTCATGTGTTTCGAATGAACTCGAAGGTAAGTCATGTGTTTCGCATGAATACGAAGCTAAAGCATGTGTTCCGCATGAATTCGAAGCCAAATCATGTGGCACGCTTGAATTTAAGCTGATTCATGTGTCTCGCATGAATTTATAGCTATATCGTAGGTCTCGCATGAATTTGAAGCTAAATCCTGTGTTTTGCATTATTTTGAAGCTAAATCTTGTGTCTCACATGAATTTGAATCTAATTCATGTGTTTCGAATGAATTCGATGCTAAATCAAATGATTCGAATGAATTCGGAGCTCAGTCATATGATTCGAATGAATTCGAAGCGAAATCATGTGTTTCACGTGAATTCGAATCTGAATCACGTATTTCGCATGAATTCGAAGATAAATCATCTGTTTCGCATGAACTCGAAGCTGAATCACGTGTTTCGTATGAATTCGAAGCTACAGCATGTGTTTCGCATGAATTTGAAGCTAAATCATGTGTTTTGCATTAATTTGAAGCTTAATCATGTGATTCGAATGAATTCGTAGCTAAATCATGTGTTTCGCACGAATTCGAAGCTGATTCATGTGCTTCGCATGAATTGGAAGCTAAATAACGTGTTTCGCATGAATTTCAAGCTAAATCATGTGTCTCGCACGAATTTGAACCTAATTCTTGTGTTTCGAATGTACTCGAAGGTAAGTCATGTGTTTCGCATGAATTCGAAGCTAAAGCATGTGTTTCGCATGAATTCGAAGCTAAATCACGTGTTTCGCATGAATTCGAAGCTAAATCACATGTTTCGCATGATTTTGAAGCTAAATCTTTTGTCTCACATGAATTTGAAGCTAATTCGTGTGTTTCGAATGAATTCGAAGATAAATATGAATTCGAAGATAAATCAAGTGATTCGAATGAATTCGAAGCTAAATCATGTGTTTCGAATGAATTCGAAGCTGAATCATGTGCTTCACATGAATTTGAATCTAAATCACGTGTTTCGCATGGATTTGAAGCTAAATCATGTGTCTCGCAAGTTTTTTAACCTAATTCATTTGTTTCGAATGAATTCGAAGATAAATCATCTGTTTCGCATGAATTCGAAGCTAAATCATGCGTTTCGCATGAATTCGAAGCTACAGCATGTGTTTCGCATGAATCCGAAACTAAATCATGTGATTCGAATGAATTCGAAGCTAAATCATGCGATTCCTATGAATTCGAAGCTAAACCATTGTTTCGCATGGATTTGAAGTTAAGCCTTCAACTTCGCATTGATTTGTAGCTAAATCATGTGTTCCACCTGGATTTGAAGCTAATTCGTTTGTTTCGCATGCAGTTGAAGCAAAATCATGTATATCACAAGTATTTGAAGCTAAACCATTTTTTTCGCATTGTTTTTGAAGCTAAGCCTTCTATTTCACATTGATTTGAAGCTAAATCATGAGTTTCGCATGGATTTGAAGCTAACTCGTTTGTTTCGCATGGATTGAAGCTAACTCGTTTGTTTCGCATGCAGTTGAAGCAAAATCATGTATATCACAAGTATTTGAAACTAAACCATTTGTTTTGCGTGGTTTCGAAAATCAGCCTCCTATTTCGCTTTGATTTGAAGCTAAATCATGTGTTTCTCATGGATTTGAAGATAACTTGTTTCTATCGCATGGATTTAAAGCTAACTCGTTTGTCTCGCCTGCATTTGAAACTAAATCATGTATATCACAAATATTTGAAGCTAAACCGTTTGTTTCGCATGGATTTGAAGTTAAGCCTTCGACTTCGCATTGATTTGTAGCTAAATCATGTGTTCTGCCTGGATTTCAAGATAACTCGATTGTTCGCATGCAGTTGTAGCTCAATCATGTATATCTCAAGTATTGAAGCTAAACCATTTGTTTCGCATTGTTTTTGAAGCTAAGCCTTCTATTTCGCATTGATTTGAAGCTAAATCATGTGTTACGCATGGATATGAAGCTCACTCGTTTGTTTTTCCAGCATTTGAAGCTATATTACTTATATCGCAAGTATTTGAAGCTGAACCATTTGTTTCGCATGAATATTAAGCTAAAACATTTGCTTCGAATGAATTTGAAGCTAAATCATGTTTTTCGCATGTATTTGAAGCTAACTCGTTTGTTTCGCCTGCATGTGAAGCTAAATCATGTATATCACAAGTATTTGAAGCTAATCCATTTGATTCGCATGGATTTGTAGATAAGCCATCTACTTCGCATTGATTTGAAGCAAAATCAAGTGTTTCGCTTGGATTTGAACCTAACTCGTTTATTTCGCATGCAGATGAAGCTCAATCATGTATATAACAAGTATTTGAAGCTAAACCATTTGTTTCGCATGGTTTCGGAAATCAGCCTTCTATTTAGCAATGATTTGAAGCAAAATCAAGTGTTTCTCATGGATTTGAAGCTAACTGGTTTCTATCGCATGGATTTAATGCGAACACGTTTGTTTTGCATGCAGTTGAAGCTATATCACTTATGCTCGCAAGTTTTTGAAGCTAAATCATTCGTTTCGCATGGATTTGAAGCTAACTCGTTTGATTCGCATGCAATTGAAGCAAAATCATGTATATCACAAGTATTTGAAGCTAAACCATTTTTTCGCATTGTTTTGAAGCTAAGCCTTCTATTTCACATTGATTTGAAGCTAAATCATGAGTTTCGCATGGATTTGAAGCTAACTCGTTTGTTTCGCATGGATTTGAAGCTAATTCGTTTGTTCGCATGCAGTTGAAGCAAAATCATGTATATCACAAGTATTTGAAACTAACCATTTGTTTTGCGTGGTTTCGAAAATCAGCCTCCTATTTCGCTTTGATTTGAAGCTAAATCATGTGTTTCTCATGGATTTGAAGATAACTTGTTTCTATCGCATGGATTTAAAGCTAACTCGTTTGTCTCGCCTGCATTTGAAACTAAATCATGTATATCACAAATATTTGAAGCTAAACCGTTTGTTTCGCATGGATTTGAAGTTAAGCCTTCGACTTCGCATTGATTTGTAGCTAAATCATGTGTTCTGCCTGGATTTCAAGATAACTCGATTGTTTCGCATGCAGTTGTAGCTCAATCATGTATATCTCAAGTATTTGAAGCTAAACCATTTGTTTCGCATTGTTTTTGAAGCTAAGCCTTCTATTTCGCATTGATTTGAAGCTAAATCATGTGTTACGCATGGATATGAAGCTCACTCGTTTGTTTTTTCCAGCATTTGAAGCTATATTACTTATATCGCAAGTATTTGAAGCTGAACCATTTGTTTCGCATGAATATTAAGCTAAAACATTTGCTTCGAATGAATTTGAAGCTAAATCATGTTTTTCGCATGTATTTGAAGCTAACTCGTTTGTTTCGCCTGCATGTGAAGCTAAATCATGTATATCACAAGTATTTGAAGCTAATCCATTTGTTTCGCATGGATTTGAAGATAATCCGTTTACTTCGTATTGATTTGAAGCTAAACCATATGTTTCGCATGGATTTGAAGCTAAATGATGTGTTTCGCATGGATATGAAGCCAACTCTTTTGTTTCGCATGCATTTGAAGATAAATCATGTATATCACAAGTATTTGAAGCTCAACCGTTTGATTCGCATGGATTTGAAGCTAACCCTTCTACTTCGCATTGATTTGCAGCTAAATCATGTGTTTCGCTGGGATTTGAAGCAAACTTGTTTGTTTCGCATGCTGTTGAAGCTAAATCATGTTTATCACAAGTATCTGAATCTAAACCGTTTGATTCGCATGGATTTGAAGCTAAGCCTTCCAATTCGGATTGATTTGAATCTAAATCATGTATTTCGCATGGATTTGAATCTAACTCGATTGTTTCGCGTGCATTTGAAGCTATATGACATTTATCGCAATTATCTGAAGATAAATCATTTGTTTCTCATGTATTTGAGGCTAAGACTGCTACTTCGCATTGATTTGAAGCTAAATCATGTGTTTCGCATGGATTTAAATCTAACACGTTCGTTTCGCATGCAGTTGAAGCTAAATCGTGTATATCACAAGTATTTGAAGCTAAACCATTTGTTTCGCATGGATTTGAAGTTAAGCCTTCGACTTCGCATTGATTTGTAGCTAAATCATGTGTTCTGCCTGGATTTCAAGATAACTCGATTGTTTCGCATGCAGTTGAAGCTCAATCATGTATATCTCAAGTATTTGAAGCTAAACCATTTGTTTCGCATTGTTTTTGAAGCTAAGCCTTCTATTTCGCATTGATTTGAAGCTAAATCATGTGTTTCGCATGGATTTAAATCTAACACGTTCGTTTCGCATGCAGTTGAAGCTAAATCGTGTATATCACAAGTATTTGAAGCTAAACCATTTGTTTCGCATGGATTCGAAAATCGGCCTCCTATTTCGCATTGATTTGAAGCTAAATCATGAGTTTCGCATGGATTTGAAGCTAACACGTTTGTTTCGCATGGATTTGAAGCGAACTCGTTTGTTTCGCATGCAGTTGAAGCAAAATCATGTATATCACAAGTATTTGAAGCTAAACCATTTGATTCGCATGGATTTGATGCGAAGCCTTCTACTTCGCATTGATTTGAAGCTATATCAAGTGTTTCGTTTGGATGTGAAGCAAACTCGTTTGTTTCGCATGCAGTTGAAGATATATCACTTATGTTCGCAAGTATTTGAAGCTAAATCATTCGATTCGCATCGATTTGAAAATAAGCCTCCTACTTCGCATTGATTTGGAGCTAAATCATGTGTTTCGTTTGGATTTGAAGCTAAGTCTCCTACTTCGCATTCAATTGAAGAAAATCATGTGTTTCGTTTGGATTTGAAGCTAAATCGCTTGTTTCGCATGCTGTTGAAGCTAAATCTTGTATATCAAAAGTATTTGAAGCTAAACCATTTGTTTCGCATGGATTCGAAAATCAGCCTTCTATTTCGCATTGATTTGAAGCTAAATCATGAGTTTCGCATGGATTTGAAGCTAACTCGTTTGTTTCGCATGCAGTTGAACCTAAATCATGTATATCACAAGTATTTGAAGCTAAACCATTTGTTTCGCATGAATATTAAGCTAAACCATGTGCTTCGAATGAATTTGAAGCTAAATCATGTTTTTCGCATGTATTTGAAGCTAACTCGTTTGTTTCGCCTGCATGTGAAGCTAAATCATGTATATCACAAGTATTTGAAGCTAATCCATTTGATTCGCATGGATTTGAAGATAAGCCATCTACTTCGCATTGATTTGAAGCAAAATCAAGTGTTTCGCTTGGATTTGAACCTAACTCGTTTATTTCGCATGCAGTTGAAGCTCAATCATGTACATAACAAGTATTTGAAGCTAAACCATTTGTTTCGCATGGATTCGAAAATCAGCCTTCTATTTCGCAATAATTTGAAGCAAAATCTTGTGTTCTCATGGATTTGAAGCTAACTCGTTTCTATCGCATGGATTTAAAGCTAACTCGTTTGTTTCGCAAGCAGTTGAAGCTTAATCATGTATATCACAAGTATTTGAAGCTAATCCATTTGTTTCGCATGGATCCGAAAATCAGCCTTCTATTTCGCATTGATTTGAAGCTAAATCATGAGTTTCCATGGATTTGAAGCCTCGATTCTATCGCATGGATTTAAAGCTAACTCGTTTGTTTCGCATGCTGACGAAGCTAAATCTAGTATATCACAAGTATTTGAAGCTCAACCGTTTGATTCGCATGGATTTGAAGCTAACCCTTCTACTTCGCATTGATTTGCAGCTAAATCATGTGTTTCGCTGGGATTTGAAGCAAACTTGTTTGTTTCGCATGCTGTTGAAGCTAAATCATGTTTATCACAAGTATCTGAATCTAAACCGTTTGATTCGCATGGATTTGAAGCTAAGCCTTCCAATTCGGATTGATTTGAATCTAAATCATGTATTTCGCATGGATTTGAATCTAACTCGATTGTTTCGCGTGCATTTGAAGCTATATGACATTTATCGCAATTATCTGAAGATAAATCATTTGTTTCTCATGTATTTGAGGCTAAGCCTGCTACTTCGCATTGATTTGAAGCTAAATCATGTGTTTCGCATGGATTTAAATCTAACACGTTCGTTTCGCATGCAGTTGAAGCTAAATCGTGTATATCACAAGTATTTGAAGCTAAACCATTTGTTTCGCATGGATTTGAAGTTAAGCCTTCGACTTCGCATTGATTTCTAGCTAAATCATGTGTTCTGCCTGGATTTCAAGATAACTCGATTGTTTCGCATGCAGTTGAAGCTCAATCATGTATATCTCAAGTATTTGAAGCTAAACCATTTGTTTCGCATTGTTTTTGAAGCTAAGCCTTCTATTTCGCATTGATTTGAAGCTAAATCATGTGTTTCGCATGGATTTAAATCTAACACGTTCGTTTCGCATGCAGTTGAAGCTAAATCGTGTATATCACAAGTATTTGAAGCTAAACCATTTGTTTCGCATGGATTCGAAAATCGGCCTCCTATTTCGCATTGATTTGAAGCTAAATCATGAGTTTCGCATGGATTTGAAGCTAACACGTTTGTTTCGCATGGATTTGAAGCGAACTCGTTTGTTTCGCATGCAGTTGAAGCAAAATCATGTATATCACAAGTATTTGAAGCTAAACCATTTGATTCGCATGGATTTGATGCGAAGCCTTCTATTTCGCATTGATTTGAAGCTAAATCATGAGTTTCGCATGGATTTGAAGCTAACTCGTTTGTTTCGCATGCAGTTGAACCTAAATCATGTATATCACAAGTATTTGAAGCTAAACCATTTGTTTCGCATGAATATTAAGCTAAACCATGTGCTTCGAATGAATTTGAAGCTAAATCATGTTTTTCGCATGTATTTGAAGCTAACTCGTTTGTTTCGCATGCAGTTGAAGCTCAATCATGTACATAACAAGTATTTGAAGCTAAACCATTTGTTTCGCATGGATTCGAAAATCAGCCTTCTATTTCGCAATAATTTGAAGCAAAATCTTGTGTTTCTCATGGATTTGAAGCTAACTCGTTTCTATCGCATGGATTTAAAGCTAACTCGTTTGTTTCGCAAGCAGTTGAAGCTTAATCATGTATATCACAAGTATTTGAAGCTAATCCATTTGTTTCGCATGGATCCGAAAATCAGCCTTCTATTTCGCATTGATTTGAAGCTAAATCATGAGTTTCCCATGGATTTGAAGCTAACTCGATTCTATCGCATGGATTTAAAGCTAACTCGTTTGTTTCGCATGCTGACGAAGCTAAATCTAGTATATCACAAGTATTTGAAGCTCAACCGTTTGATTCGCATGGATTTGAAGCTAAACCTTCTACTTCGCATTGATTTGCAGCTAAATCATGTGTTTCGCTGGGATTTGAAGCAAACTTGTTTGTTTCGCATGCTGTTGAAGCTAAATCATGTTTATCACAAGTATCTGAATCTAAACCGTTTGATTCGCATGGATTTGAAGCTAAGCCTTCCAATTCGGATTGATTTGAATCTAAATCATGTATTTCGCATGGATTTGAATCTAACTCGATTGTTTCGCGTGCATTTGAAGCTATATGACATTTATCGCAATTATCTGAAGATAAATCATTTGTTTCTCATGTATTTGAGGCTAAGCCTGCTACTTCGCATTGATTTGAAGCTAAATCATGTGTTTCGCATGGATTTAAATCTAACACGTTCGTTTCGCATGCAGTTGAAGCTAAATCGTGTATATCACAAGTATTTGAAGCTAAACCATTTGTTTCGCATGGATTTGAAGTTAAGCCTTCGACTTCGCATTGATTTCTAGCTAAATCATGTGTTCTGCCTGGATTTCAAGATAACTCGATTGTTTCGCATGCAGTTGAAGCTCAATCATGTATATCTCAAGTATTTGAAGCTAAACCATTTGTTTCGCATTGTTTTTGAAGCTAAGCCTTCTATTTCGCATTGATTTGAAGCTAAATCATGTGTTTCGCATGGATTTAAATCTAACACGTTCGTTTCGCATGCAGTTGAAGCTAAATCGTGTATATCACAAGTATTTGAAGCTAAACCATTTGTTTCGCATGGATTCGAAAATCGGCCTCCTATTTCGCATTGATTTGAAGCTAAATCATGAGTTTCGCATGGATTTGAAGCTAACACGTTTGTTTCGCATGGATTTGAAGCGAACTCGTTTGTTTCGCATGCAGTTGAAGCAAAATCATGTATATCACAAGTATTTGAAGCTAAACCATTTGATTCGCATGGATTTGATGCGAAGCCTTCTATTTCGCATTGATTTGAAGCTAAATCATGAGTTTCGCATGGATTTGAAGCTAACTCGTTTGTTTCGCATGCAGTTGAACCTAAATCATGTATATCACAAGTATTTGAAGCTAAACCATTTGTTTCGCATGAATATTAAGCTAAACCATGTGCTTCGAATGAATTTGAAGCTAAATCATGTTTTTCGCATGTATTTGAAGCTAACTCGTTTGTTTCGCCTGCATGTGAAGCTAAATCATGTATATCACAAGTATTTGAAGCTAATCCATTTGATTCGCATGGATTTGAAGATAAGCCATCTACTTCGCATTGATTTGAAGCAAAATCAAGTGTTTCGCTTGGATTTGAACCTAACTCGTTTATTTCGCATGCAGTTGAAGCTCAATCATGTACATAACAAGTATTTGAAGCTAAACCATTTGTTTCGCATGGATTCGAAAATCAGCCTTCTATTTCGCAATAATTTTAAGCAAAATCTTGTGTTTCTTATGGATTTGAAGCTAACTCGTTTCTATCGCATGGATTTAAAGCTAACTCGTTTGTTTCGCAAGCAGTTGAAGCTTAATCATGTATATCACAAGTATTTGAAGCTAAACCATTTGTTTCGCATGGATCCGAAAATCAGCCTTCTATTTCGCATTGATTTGAAGCTAAATCATGAGTTTCCCATGGATTTGAAGCTAACTCGATTCTATCGCATGGATTTAAAGCTAACTCGTTTGTTTCGCATGCTGACGAAGCTAAATCTAGTATATCACAAGTATTTGAAGCTAAACCATTTGATTCGCATGGATTTGAAGCTAAGCCTTCCACTTCGCATTGATTTGAAGATAAATCATGTGTTTCGCTTGGATTTCAAGCAAACTCGTTTGTTTCGCATGCAGTTGAAGCTAGATCATGTATATCACAAGTATTTGAAGATAATCCATTTGTTTCGCATGGATTTGAAAATCAGCCTTCTATTTCGAATTGATTTGAAGATAAATCACAAGTTTCGTCTGGATTTGAAGCTAACTCGTTTGTTTCGCATGCAGTTGAAGCTAAATCATGTACATCACAAGTATTTGCAGCTAAACCATTTCTTTCGCATGGATTCGAAAATCAGCCTTCTATTTTGCAATGATTTGAAGCTAAATCATGTGTTTCTCATGGATTTGAAGCTAACTCGTTTGTTTGGCATGGATATGAAGCTAACTCATTTGCTGGGCATGCAGTTGAAGCAAAATCATGTATATCACAAGTACTTGAAGCTAAACCATTTGATTCCCATGGATTTGGAGCTAAGCCTTCTACTTCGCATTGATTTGAAGCTAAATCATGTGTTACGCATGGATATGAAGCTCACTCGTTTGTTTTTCCAGCATTTGAAGCTATATTACTTATATCGCAAGTATTTGAAGCTGAACCATTTGTTTCGCATGAATATTAAGCTAAACCATTTGCTTCGAATGAATTTGAAGCTAAATCATGTTTTTCGCATGTATTTGAAGCTAACTCGTTTGTTTCGCCTGCATGTGAAGCTAAATCATGTATATCACAAGTATTTGAAGCTAATCCATTTGATTCGCATGGATTTGTAGATAAGCCATCTACTTCGCATTGATTTGAAGCAAAATCAAGTGTTTCGCTTGGATTTGAACCTAACTCGTTTATTTCGCATGCAGTTGAAGCTCAATCATGTATATAACAAGTATTTGAAGCTAAAACATTTGTTTCGCATGGATTTGAAGATAAGCCTCCTACTTCGCATTAATTTGAAGCTAACTCGATTGATTCGACTGCATTTGAATCTATATCACTTATATCGCAATTATTTGAAGATAAATCATTTGCTTCTCATGTATTTGAAGCTATGCCGTCTATTTCGCATTTATTTGAAGCTAAATCATATGTTTCGCATGGATTTGAAGCCAACTCTTTTTTTCGCCTGTATTTGAAGATAAATCGTGTATATCACAAGTATTTTAAGCTAAACCATTTGATTCTCATGGATTTGAAATTAAGCCTTCTACTTCGTACTGATTTGAAGCTAAATCATGTGTTTCGTTTGAATTTGAAACTAAGCCTTCTACTTCGCATTGATTTGAAGCTAAATCGTTAGTTTCGCATGGATTTGAAGCTAACTCGATTGATTTGACTGCATTTGAATCTATATCACTTATATCGCAATTGACTGAAGATAAATCATTTGCTTCTCATGTATTTGAAACTAAGCCGTCTATTGCGCATTGATTTGAAGCTAAATCATATGTTTTGCATGGATTTGAAGCTAACTCGTTTGTTTCGCATGCAGTTGAAGCTCAATCATGTATATCACAAGTATTTGAAGCTAAACAATTTGTTTCGCATGGATTTGAAGATAAGCCTCCTACTTCGCATTAATTTGAAGCTAACTCGATTGATTCGACTGCATTTGAATCTATATCACTTATATCGCAATTATCTGAAGATAAATCATTTGCTTCTCATGTATTTGAAGCTAAGCCGTCTATATAGCATTGATTTGAAGCTAATTCATATGTTTCGCATGGATTTGAAGCTAACTCGTTTGTTTCGCATGCAGTTGAAGCTAAATCATGTTTATCAAAAGTATTTGAAGCTAAAGCATTTGTTTCGCATGGATTTGAAGCCAAGCCTTCTACTTGCCATTGATTTGAATTTAAATCATGTGTTTCTCTTGGATTTGAAGCTAACATGTTTGTTTCGCAAGCAGATGAAGCTAGATCATGTTTATCCCAAATATCTGAATCTAAACCATCTGTTTCGCAAGAATATGAATCTATGAATCTAAACCATGTGTTTCGCATGAATTTGAAGCCAAATGATGTGTTTCGCATGGATTTGAAGCTAACTCTTTTGTTTCGCCTGCATTTGAAGAGAAATCATGTATATCACGAGTATTTGAAGCTAAACCGTTTGATTCGCATGGATTTGAAGCTAAGCCTTCTACTTCGCATTGATTTGCAGCTAAATCATGTGTTTCGCTTGGTTTTGAAGCTAACTCGTTTGTTTCGCAAGCAGTTGAAGCTAAATCATGTATATCACAAGTATTTGAAGCTAAACCATTTGTTTCGCATTGAGTTGATGATAAGCCTTCTACGTCGCATGAATTTGAAGCTAAGCCTTCAACTTCGCATTGATTTGAAGCTAAATCATGTGTTTCGCTTGGTTTTGAAGCTAACTCGATTGTTTGGCGTGCATTTGGAGCTATATCAAATATATCGCAATTATCTGAAGATAAATTATTTGTTTCTCATGTATTTGAAGCTAAGCCGTCTATTTCGCATTGATGTGAACCTAAATAATGTGTTTCGCTTGGATTTGAAGCTAACTCGCTTTTTCGCCAGTATTTGGAGATAAATCATGTTTATCTCAAGTATTTAGAGCTAAACCATTCGCTTCGCATTGATTTGAAGCAATGCCTTCAACTTCGCATTGATTTGAAGCAATGCCTTCAACTTCGTATTGATTTGAAGCTAAACCATATGTTTCGCATGGATTTGAAGCTAAACCTTCTACTTCGCATTGATTTGAAACTACATCATGTATTTCGCATGGATTTCAAGCTAACTCGTTTGTGTCGCATGCAGTTGAAGCTAAATCATGTGTATCAGAAGTATTTCAAGCGAAACCATTTGTTCCGCATGGATTTGATCATAATCCTTTTACTTCGCATTGATTTGAAGCTAAACCATTTGTTTCGCATGGATTTGAAGCTACACCTTCTACTTCGCATTGATTTGAATCTAAATCATGTTTTTCGAATGGATTTGAATCTAACTCGATTGTTTCGCGTGCATTTGGAGCTATATCAAATATATCGCAATTATCTGAAGATAAATCATTTGTTTCTCGTGTATTTGAAGCTAAGCCTGCTATTTCGCATTGATTTGAAGCTAAATCATGTTTTTCGCATGGATTTGAAGCTAACTCGTTTGTTTCGCCTGCATTTGAAGCTGAATCATGTATATCACAAGTATTTGAGCTAAACCATTTCTTTCGCATGAATTTGAAGCTAAGCCTTCTACTTCGCATTGATTGGAAGCTAAATCTTGTGTTTGGTATGGATTTGAAGCTAACTCGGTTGTTTCGCCTGCATTCGAAGTTATATCACGTATAATCGCAAGTATTTGAAGCCCAGTCATCCGTTTCGCATGGATCTGATGCTAAGCCTTCTACTTCGCATTGATTTGAAGCTAAATCATATGTTTCGCTTGGATTTAAAGCTAACTCTTTTTTTTCGCATTCAGTTGAAGCTATATCACTTATATCGCAAGTATTTGAAGCTAAATCATTTGTGTCGCATGGATTCGAATCTCATCCTTCTATTTCGCATTGATTTGAAGCTAAATCATGTGTTTCTCATGGATTTAAAGCTAACACGTTTGTTTCGCATATAGTTGAAGCTAAATCGTGTTTATCACAAGTATTTGAAGCTAATCAATTTGTTTCGCATGGATTCGAAGATCAGTCTTCTACTTCGCATTGATTTGAATCTAAATCATGTGTTTTGCTTGGTTTTGAAGCTCACTCGCCTTTTTCGCATGCAGTTGAAGCTGAATCATGTATATCACAAGTATTTGAAGCTAAACCATTTCTTTCGCATGAATTTGAAGCTAAGCCTTCTACTTCGCATTGATTTGAAGCTAAATCTTGTGTTTTGCTTGGTTTTGAAGCTAAGTCGTTTGTTACGCATGCAGTTGAATCTAAATTATGTATATCACAAGTATTTTAAGCTAAACCATTTGATTCGCATGGATTTGAAGATAAGCCTCCTACTTCGCATTAATTTGAAGCTAACTCGATTGATTCGACTGCATTTGAATCTATATCACTTATATCGCAATTATCTGAAGATAAATCATTTGCTTCTCATGTATTTGAAGCTATGCCGTCTATTTCGCATTTATTTGAAGCTAAATCATATGTTTCGCATGGATTTGAAGCTAACTCGTTTGTTTCGCCTGTATTTGAAGATAAATCGTGTATATCACAAGTATTTGAAGCTAAACCATTTCTATCGCATGAATTTGAAGCTAAGCCTTCTACTTCGCATTGATTTGAAGCTAAATCATGTGTTTCGCTTGGTTTTGAAGCTAACTCGTTTGTTTCGCATGCAGTTGAAGCTGACTCATGTATATCACAAGTATTTGAAGCTAAACCATTTCTATTGCATGAATTTGAAGCTAAGCCTTCTATTTCGCATTTATTTGAAGCTAAATCATATGTTTCGCATGGATGTGAAGCTAACTCGTTTTTTTCGCCTGTATTTGAAGATAAATCTTGTATATCACAAGTATTTGAAGCTAAACCATTCGCATCGCGTGGATTTGAAGCAAAGCCTTCAACTTCGCATTGACTTGAAGTTAAATCATGTGTTTCGCTTGGATTTGAAGCTAACTCGTTTTTTTCGCCTGTATTTGGGGATAAATCATGTATATCTCAAGTACCTGAATATAAACCATCTGTTTCGCATGAATATTGAGCTAAACTATGTGATTCGCATGAATTTGAAGCTAAATGATGTGTTTCGCTTGGTTTAGAAGCTAACTCTTTTGCTTCGCCTGCATTTGAAGATAAATCATGTATAGCACAAGTATTTGAAGCTAACCTATTTGTATCGCGTGGATTTGAAGCTAAGCGTTCCACTTCGCATTGATTTGAAGCTAACTCGATTGTTTCGCCTGCATTTGAAGCTATATCACTTACATCGCAATTATCTGCAGATAAATCATTTGTTTCTCATGTATTTGAAGCTAAGCTTCCACTTCGCATTGATTTGAACCTAAATAATGTGTTTCGCTTGGATTTGAAGGTAAAGCGTTTGTTTCGCATGCAGTTGAAGCTAAATCATGTATATCACAAGTATTTGAAGCTAAACCATTTGTTTCTCATGTATTTGAAGCTAAGCGTTCCACTTCGCATTGATTTGAAGCTAACTCGATTGTTTCGCCTGCATTTGAAGCAATATCACTTACATCGCAATTATCTGAAGATAAATCATTTGTTTCTCATGTATTTGAAGCTATATCATTTACATCGCAATTATCTGAAGATAAATCATTTGTTTCTCAAGAATTTGAAGCTAAGGCGTCTATTTCGCATTTATTTGAAGCTAAATCATATGTTTCGCATGGATGTGAAGCTAACTCGTTTTTTTCGCCTGTATTTGAAGATAAATCTTGTATATCACAAGTATTTGAAGCTAAACCATTCGCTTCGCATGGATTTGAAGCAAAGCCTTCAACTTCGCATTGACTTGAAGATAAATCATGTGTTTCGCTTGGATTTGAAGCTAACTCGTTTGTTTCGCATGCAGTTGAAGCTAAATCATGTATATCACAAGTATTTGAAGCTAAACCATTTGTTTCGTATGGATTTGAAGATATGCCTCCTACTTCGCATTAATTTGAAGCTAACTCGATTGATTCGACTGCATTTGAATTTATATCACTTATATCGCAATTTTCTGAAGATAAATCATTTGCTTCTCATGTATTTGAATCTAAGCCGTCTATTTCGCACTGATTTGAAGCTAAATCATATGTTTCGCATGGAATTGAAGCTAACTCGTTTTCTTCGCCTGTATTTGAAGATAAATCATTTATATCACAAGAATTTGAAGCTAAACCAATCGCTTCGCATGGATTTGAAGCAAAGCCTTCAATTTCGCATTGATTTGAAGATAAATCATGTGTTTCGCTTGGATTTGAATCTAACACGTTTGTTTCGCATGCAGTTGAAGCTAAAACATGTACATCACAAGTATCTGGATCTAATCCATCTGTTTCGCAAGAATATAAAGGCTATGAAGCTAATCCATGTGACTCGCGTGAATTTGAAGCTAAATCATGTGTTTCGCATGGATTTGAAGCTGTATCACTTATATCGCAATTATCTGAAGATAAATCATTTGCTTCTCATGTATTTGAAACTAAGCCGTCTATTGCGCATTGATTTGAAGCTAAATCATATGTTTCTCATGGATTTGGAGCTAACTCGTTTGTTTCGCCTGCATTTGAAGTTAAATCATGTATATCACAAGTATTTGAAGCTAAACCATTTGTTTCGTATGGATTTGAAGATATGCCTCCTACTTCGCATTAATTTGAAGCTAACTCGATTGATTCGACTCCATTTGAATCTATATCACTTATATCGCAATTATCTGAAGATAAATCATTTGTTTCTCATGTATTTGAAGCTAAGCCGTCTATTTTGCATTGATTCGAACCTAAATAATGTGTATCGCTTGGATTTGAAGCTAACTCGTTTTTTTCGCCTGTATTTGGAGATAAATCATGTATAGCACAAGTATTTGAAGCTAACCTATTTGTATCGCGTGGATTTGAAGCTAAGCGTTCCACTTCGCATTGATTTGAAGCTAACTCGATTGTTTCGCCTGCATTTGAAGCTATATCACTTACATCGCAATTATCTGCAGATAAATCATTTGTTTCTCATGTATTTGAAGCTAAGCCTTCCACTTCGCATTGATTTGAACCTAAATAATGTGTTTCGCTTGGATTTGAAGGTAAAGCGTTTGTTTCGCATGCAGTTGAAGCTAAATCATGTATATCACAAGTATTTGAAGCTAAACCATTTGTTTCTCATGTATTTGAAGCTAAGCGTTCCACTTCGCATTGATTTGAAGCTAACTCGATTGTTTCGCCTGCATTTGAAGCAATATCACTTACATCGCAATTATCTGAAGATAAATCATTTGTTTCTCATGTATTTGAAGCTATATCATTTACATCGCAATTATCTGAAGATAAATCATTTGTTTCTCAAGAATTTGAAGCTAAGGCGTCTATTTCGCATTTATTTGAAGCTAAATCATATGTTTCGCATGGATGTGAAGCTAACTCGTTTTTTTCGCCTGTATTTGAAGATAAATCTTGTATATCACAAGTATTTGAAGCTAAACCATTCGCTTCGCATGGATTTGAAGCAAAGCCTTCAACTTCGCATTGACTTGAAGATAAATCATGTGTTTCGCTTGGATTTGAAGCTAACTCGTTTGTTTCGCATGCAGTTGAAGCTAAATCATGTATATCACAAGTATTTGAAGCTAAACCATTTGTTTCGTATGGATTTGAAGATATGCCTCCTACTTCGCATTAATTTGAAGCTAACTCGATTGATTCGACTGCATTTGAATTTATATCACTTATATCGCAATTTTCTGAAGATAAATCATTTGCTTCTCATGTATTTGAATCTAAGCCGTCTATTTCGCACTGATTTGAAGCTAAATCATATGTTTCGCATGGAATTGAAGCTAACTCGTTTTCTTCGCCTGTATTTGAAGATAAATCATTTATATCACAAGAATTTGAAGCTAAACCAATCGCTTCGCATGGATTTGAAGCAAAGCCTTCAATTTCGCATTGATTTGAAGATAAATCATGTGTTTCGCTTGGATTTGAATCTAACACGTTTGTTTCGCATGCAGTTGAAGCTAAAACATGTACATCACAAGTATCTGGATCTAATCCATCTGTTTCGCAAGAATATAAAGGCTATGAAGCTAATCCATGTGACTCGCGTGAATTTGAAGCTAAATCATGTGTTTCGCATGGATTTGAAGCTGTATCACTTATATCGCAATTATCTGAAGATAAATCATTTGCTTCTCATGTATTTGAAACTAAGCCGTCTATTGCGCATTGATTTGAAGCTAAATCATATGTTTCTCATGGATTTGGAGCTAACTCGTTTGTTTCGCCTGCATTTGAAGTTAAATCATGTATATCACAAGTATTTGAAGCTAAACCATTTGTTTCGTATGGATTTGAAGATATGCCTCCTACTTCGCATTAATTTGAAGCTAACTCGATTGATTCGACTCCATTTGAATCTATATCACTTATATCGCAATTATCTGAAGATAAATCATTTGTTTCTCATGTATTTGAAGCTAAGCCGTCTATTTTGCATTGATTCGAACCTAAATAATGTGTATCGCTTGGATTTGAAGCTAACTCGTTTTTTTCGCCTGTATTTGGAGATAAATCATGTATATCACAAGTATTTAGACCTAAACCAATCGCTTCGCATGGATTTGAAGCAATGCCTTCTACTTCGCATTGATTAGAATCTAAATCATGTGTTTCGCTTGGTTTTGAAGCTAACTCGTTTGTTTCGCATGCAGTTGAGGCTGAATCATGTATATCATAAGTATTTGTAGCTAAACCATTTGTTTCGCATGAATTTGAAGCTAAGCCTTCCACTTCGCATTGATTTGAACCTAAATAATGTGTTTCGCTTGGATTTGAAGGTAAAGCGTTTGTTTCGCATGCAGTTGAAGCTAAATCATGTATATCACAAGTATTTGAAGCTAAACCATTTGTTTCTCATGTATTTGAAGCTAAGCGTTCCACTTCGCATTGATTTGAAGCTAACTCGATTGTTTCGCCTGCATTTGAAGCTATATCACTTACATCGCAATTATCTGAAGATAAATCATTTGTTTCGCATGAATTTGAAGCTAAGCCTTCTACTTCGCATTGATTTGAAGCTAAATCATGTGTTTCGCTTGGTTTTGAAGCTAAATCGCTTGTTTCGCATGCAGTTGAAGCTGAATCATTGTATATCACAAGTATTTGAAGTTAAACCGCTTGTTTCACATTGATTTGATGATAAGCCTTCTACGTCGCATTGATTTGAAGCTAAGCCTTATATTTCGCATTGATTTGAAGGTAAATCATGTGTTTCGCTTGGATTTGAAGCTAACTCGTTTGTTTCGCATGCAGTTGAAGCTAAATCATGTATATCACAAGTATTTGAAGCTAAGCCATTTGTTTCGCATGGATTTTAAGATAAACCTCCTACTTCGCATGGATTTGAAGCTAACTCGATTGATTCGACTGCATTTGAATCTATATCACTTATATCGCAATTATCTGAAGATAAATCATTTGTTTCTCATGTATTTGAAGCTAAGCCGTCTATTTCGCATTGATTTGAACCCAAATAATGTGTTTCGCTTGGATTTGAAGCTAACACGTTTTTTTCGCCTGTATTTGGAGATAAATCATGTATATCACAAGTATTTGAAGCTAAACCATTTGTTTCGCATGGATTTGGAGCTAAGCCGTCTACTTCGCATTGATTTGAAGCTAAATCATGTGTTTCGGCCGGATTTGAAGCTAACTCGTCTGTTTCGCATGCAGTTGAAGCTAAATCATGCATATCACCAGTATTTAAAGCTACACCAATTGTTTCGCGTGGATTCGAAAATAATCCTTCTACTTCGCATTGATTTGAAGCTAAATCATGTATATCACAAGTATTTGAAGCTAACTCGTTTGTTTAGCATGCATTTGAAGATAAATCATGTATATCACAAATATTTGAAGCTAAACCGTTTGATTCGCATGGATTTGAAGCTAAGCCTTCTACTTCGCATTGATTTGCAGCTAAATCATGTGTTTTGCTTGGTTTTGAAGCTAACTCGTTTGTTTCGCATACATTTGAAGCTAAATCACGTATATCACAACTATTTGAAGCTAAACTATTTGTTTCGCATGGATTCGATGATCAGCCTTCTATTTCGCATAGATTTGAAGCTAAATCATGTATATCACAAGTATTTGTAGCAAAACCATTTGTTTCGCATGGATTTGAAGCTAAGCCTTCTACTTCGCTTTGATTTGAAGCTAAATCATGTGTTCCGCATGGATTTGAAGCTAACTTGTTTGTTTCGCATGCAGTTGAAGCTAAATCATGTATATCACAAGTATTTGTATCAAAACCATTTGTTTCGCATGGATTTGAAGCTAAGCCTTCTACTTCGCATTGATTTGAAGATAAATCATGCGTTTCGCATGGATTTTAAGCTAACTCGTTTGTTTCGCATGCCGTTGATGCTAAATCATGTATATCACAAGTATTTGAAGCTGAACCATTTGATTCTCGTGAAAATTAAGCTAAACCATGTGTTTCGCATGGATTTGAAGCTAAGCCTTCTACTTCGCATTGATTTGAAGCTAAATCATGTGTTAGGCTTGGATTTGAAGGTAACACGTTTGTTTCACTTGCAGTTGAATCTCAATCATGTATATCACAAGTATTTGAAGCTGAACAATTTGTTTCGCATGAATACTAAGTTAAACCATGTGTTTCGCATGAGTATTAAGCTAAACCATGTTTTTGTAATGAATTTGAAGCTAAACCATGTGTTTCGCATGGATTTGAAGTCAACTCGTTTGTTTCGCCAGTAGTTGATTCTAAATCATGTATTTTACAAGTATTTGAACCTAAACCATTTGTTCCTCATGTATTTGAAGCTAAGCCTACCACTTCGCATTGATGTGAAGCTAAATCATGTGTTTCGCTTGGATTTGAAGCTAACTCGATTGTTTCGAATGCAGTTGATGCTAAATCATGTATATCACAAGTATTTGAAGCTGAACCATTTGATTCTCGTGAAAATTAAGCTAATCCATTTGTTTCGCTTGGATTTGAAGCTAAGCCTTCTACTTCGCATTGATTTGAAGCTAAATCATGTGTTTCGCTTGGATTTGAAACTAACTCGTTTGTTTCGTCTTCATTTGAAGCTGTTTCATTTACATCGCAAGTATTTGAAGCTAAACCATTTGTTTCGGATGGATTTGAAGATAAGCCTTCTACGTCGCATTGATTTAAATCTAAATCGTGTGTATGGCATGGATTTGAATCTAACTCGTTTGTTTCGCCTGAATTTGAAGTTAAATCATGTATATCACAAGTATTTGAAGCTAAAGCATTTGTTTCGCATGAATTTGAAGCTAAGCCTTCTACTTCGCATTGATTGGAAGCTAAATCTTGTGTTTGGTATGGATTTGAAGCTAACTCGGTTGTTTCGCCTGCATTCGAAGTTATATCACGTATAATCGCAAGTATTTGAAGCCCAGTCATCCGTTTCGCATGGATCTGATGCTAAGCCTTCTACTTCGCATTGATTTGAAGCTAAATCATATGTTTCGCTTGGATTTAAAGCTAACTCTTTTTTTTCGCATTCAGTTGAAGCTATATCACTTATATCGCAAGTATTTGAAGCTAAATCATTTGTGTCGCATGGATTCGAATCTCATCCTTCTATTTCGCATTGATTTGAAGCTAAATCATGTGTTTCTCATGGATTTAAAGCTAACACGTTTGTTTCGCATATAGTTGAAGCTAAATCGTGTTTATCACAAGTATTTGAAGCTAATCAATTTGTTTCGCATGGATTCGAAGATCAGTCTTCTACTTCGCATTGATTTGAATCTAAATCATGTGTTTCGCTTGGATTTGAAGCTAACTCGTTTGTTTCGCATGCAGTTGAAGCTAAATCATGTATATCACAAGTATTTGAAGCTAAACCATTTGTTTCGTATGGATTTGAAGATATGCCTCCTACTTCGCATTAATTTGAAGCTAACTCGATTGATTCGACTGCATTTGAATTTATATCACTTATATCGCAATTTTCTGAAGATAAATCATTTGCTTCTCATGTATTTGAATCTAAGCCGTCTATTTCGCACTGATTTGAAGCTAAATCATATGTTTCGCATGGAATTGAAGCTAACTCGTTTTCTTCGCCTGTATTTGAAGATAAATCATTTATATCACAAGAATTTGAAGCTAAACCAATCGCTTCGCATGGATTTGAAGCAAAGCCTTCAATTTCGCATTGATTTGAAGATAAATCATGTGTTTCGCTTGGATTTGAATCTAACACGTTTGTTTCGCATGCAGTTGAAGCTAAAACATGTACATCACAAGTATCTGGATCTAATCCATCTGTTTCGCAAGAATATAAAGGCTATGAAGCTAATCCATGTGACTCGCGTGAATTTGAAGCTAAATCATGTGTTTCGCATGGATTTGAAGCTGTATCACTTATATCGCAATTATCTGAAGATAAATCATTTGCTTCTCATGTATTTGAAACTAAGCCGTCTATTGCGCATTGATTTGAAGCTAAATCATATGTTTCTCATGGATTTGGAGCTAACTCGTTTGTTTCGCCTGCATTTGAAGTTAAATCATGTATATCACAAGTATTTGAAGCTAAACCATTTGTTTCGTATGGATTTGAAGATATGCCTCCTACTTCGCATTAATTTGAAGCTAACTCGATTGATTCGACTCCATTTGAATCTATATCACTTATATCGCAATTATCTGAAGATAAATCATTTGTTTCTCATGTATTTGAAGCTAAGCCGTCTATTTCGCATTGATTCGAACCTAAATAATGTGTATCGCTTGGATTTGAAGCTAACTCGTTTTTTTCGCCTGTATTTGGAGATAAATCATGTATATCACAAGTATTTAGACCTAAACCAATCGCTTCGCATGGATTTGAAGCAATGCCTTCTACTTCGCATTGATTAGAATCTAAATCATGCGTTTCGCTTGGTTTTGAAGCTAACTCGTTTGTTTCGCATGCAGTTGAGGCTGAATCATGTATATCATAAGTATTTGTAGCTAAACCATTTGTTTCGCATGAATTTGAAGCTAAGCCTTCCACTTCGCATTGATTTGAACCTAAATAATGTGTTTCGCTTGGATTTGAAGGTAAAGCGTTTGTTTCGCATGCAGTTGAAGCTAAATCATGTATATCACAAGTATTTGAAGCTAAACCATTTGTTTCTCATGTATTTGAAGCTATGCGTTCCACTTCGCATTGATTTGAAGCTAACTCGATTGTTTCGCCTGCATTTGAAGCTATATCACTTACATCGCAATTATCTGAAGATAAATCATTTGTTTCGCATGAATTTGAAGCTAAGCCTTCTACTTCGCATTGATTTGAAGCTAAATCATGTGTTTCGCTTGGTTTTGAAGCTAAATCGCTTGTTTCGCATGCAGTTGAAGCTGAATCATTGTATATCACAAGTATTTGAAGTTAAACCGCTTGTTTCACATTGATTTGATGATAAGCCTTCTACGTCGCATTGATTTGAAGCTAAGCCTTATATTTCGCATTGATTTGAAGGTAAATCATGTGTTTCGCTTGGATTTGAAGCTAACTCGTTTGTTTCGCATGCAGTTGAAGCTAAATCATGTATATCACAAGTATTTGATGCTAAGCCATTTGTTTCGCATGGATTTTAAGATAATCCTCCTACTTCGCATGGATTTGAAGCTAACTCGATTGATTCGACTGCATTTGAATCTATATCACTTATATCGCAATTATCTGAAGATAAATCATTTGTTTCTCATGTATTTGAAGCTAAGCCGTCTATTTCGCATTGATTTGAACCCAAATAATGTGTTTCGCTTGGATTTGAAGCTAACACGTTTTTTTCGCCTGTATTTGGAGATAAATCATGTATATCACAAGTATTTGAAGCTAAACCATTTGTTTCGCATGGATTTGGAGCTAAGCCGTCTACTTCGCATTGATTTGAAGCTAAATCATGTGTTTCGGCCGGATTTGAAGCTAACTCGTTTGTTTCGCATGCAGTTGAAGCTAAATCATGCATATCACCAGTATTTAAAGCTACACCAATTGTTTCGCGTGGATTCGAAAATAATCCTTCTACTTCGCATTGATTTGAAGCTAAATCATGTATATCACAAGTATTTGAAGCTAACTCGTTTGTTTAGCATGCATTTGAAGATAAATCATGTATATCACAAATATTTGAAGCTAAACCGTTTGATTCGCATGGATTTGAAGCTAAGCCTTCTACTTCGCATTGATTTGCAGCTAAATCATGTGTTTTGCTTGGTTTTGAATCTAACTCGTTTGTTTCGCATACATTTGAAGCTAAATCACGTATATCACAACTATTTGAAGCTAAACTATTTGTTTCGCATGGATTCGATGATCAGCCTTCTATTTCGCATAGATTTGAAGCTAAATCATGTATATCACAAGTATTTGTAGCAAAACCATTTGTTTCGCATGGATTTGAAGCTAAGCCTTCTACTTCGCTTTGATTTGAAGCTAAATCATGTGTTCCGCATGGATTTGAAGCTAAGCCTTCTACTTCGCATTGATTTGAAGCTAAATCATGTGTTAGGCTTGGATTTGAAGGTAACACGTTTGTTTCACTTGCAGTTGAATCTCAATCATGTATATCACAAGTATTTGAAGCTGAACAATTTGTTTCGCATGAATACTAAGTTAAACCATGTGTTTCGCATGAGTATTAAGCTAAACCATGTTTTTGTAATGAATTTGAAGCTAAACCATGTGTTTCGCATGGATTTGAAGTCAACTCGTTTGTTTCGCCAGCAGTTGATTCTAAATCATGTATTTTACAAGTATTTGAACCTAAACCATTTGTTCCTCATGTATTTGAAGCTAAGCCTACCACTTCGCATTGATGTGAAGCTAAATCATGTGTTTCGCTTGGATTTGAAGCTAACTCGATTGTTTCGAATGCAGTTGATGCTAAATCATGTATATCACAAGTATTTGAAGCTGAACCATTTGATTCTCGTGAAAATTAAGCTAATCCATTTGTTTCGCTTGGATTTGAAGCTAAGCCTTCTACTTCGCATTGATTTGAAGCTAAATCATGTGTTTCGCTTGGATTTGAAACTAAGCCATCTACTTCGCATTGATTTGATGCTAAATCATATGTTTCGCATGGATTTGAAACTAACTCGTTTGTTTCGTCTTCATTTGAAGCTGTTTCATTTACATCGCAAGTATTTGAAGCTAAACCATTTGTTTCGGATGGATTTGAAGATAAGCCTTCTACGTCGCATTGATTTAAATCTAAATCGTGTGTATGGCATGGATTTGAATCTAACTCGTTTGTTTCGCCTGAATTTGAAGTTAAATCATGTATATCACAAGTATTTGAAGCTAAAGCATTTGTTTCGCATGGATTTGAAGATAAGCCTCCTACTTCGCATTAATTTGAAGCTAACTCGATTGATTCGACTGCATTTGAATCTATATCACTTCTTTCGCAATCATCTGAAGATAAATCATTTCTTTCTCATGTATTAGAAGCTAAGCCGTCTATTTCGCATTGATTTGAATCTAAATCATGTGTTTCGCTTGGATTTGAAACTAACTCGTTTGTTTCGTCTTCATTTGAAGCTGTTTCATTTATATCGCAAGTATTTGAAGCTAAACCATTTGTTTCGGATGGATTTGAAGATAAGCCTTCTACGTAGCATTGATTTAAATCTAAATCGTGTGTATGGTATGGATTTGAATCTAACTCGTTTGTTTCGCCAGCATTTGAAGTTAAATCATGTATATCACAAGTATTTGAAGCTAAAGCATTTGTTTCGCATGGATTTGAAGATAAGCCTCCTACTTCGCATTAATTTGAAACTAACTCGATTGATTCGACTGCATTTGAATCTATATCACTTATATCGCAATTATCTGAAGATAAATCATTTGTTTCTCATGGATTTGAAGTTAAGGCTTCCAATTCGCATTGATTTGAATCTAAATCATGTATTTCGCATGGATTTGAATCTAACTCGATTGTTTCGCGTGCATTTGAAGCTATATCACATATATCGCAATTATCGGAAGATAAATCATTTGTTTCTCATGTATTTGAAGCTAAGCCTGCTACTTCGCATTGATTTGATGCTGAATCATGTGTTTCGCATGGATTTGAAACTAACTCGTTTTTTTGGCATGCAGTTGAAGCTAAATCATGTATATCAAAAGTATTTGAAGCTAAACCATTTGTTTCGCATGGATTTGAAGATAAGCCTCCTACTTCGCATTAATTTGAAGCTAACTCGATTGATTTGACTGCATTTGAATCTATATCACTTATATCGCAATTATCAGAAGTTAAATCATTTGCTTCTCATGTATTTGAAGCTAATCCGTCTATTTCGCATTTATTTGAAGCTAAATCATATGTTTCGCATGGATTTGAAGCTAACTCGTTTTTTTCGCCTGTATTTGGAGATAAATCATGTATATCACAAATATTTGAAGCTGAACCATACGCTTCGCATGGATTTGAAGCAAAGCCTTCAACTTCGCATTGATTTGAAGATAAATCATGTGTTTCGCTTGGATTTGAAGCTAACTCGTTTGTTTCGCATGCAGTTGAAGCTAAATCATTGTATATCACAAGTATTTGAAGCTAAACCACTTGTTTCACATTGATTTGATGATAAGCCTTCTACATCTCATTGATTTGAAGCTAAGCCTTATATTTCGCATTGATTTGAAAGTAAATCATGTGTTTCGTTTGGATTTGAAGCTAACTCGTTTGTTTCGCATGCAGTTGAAGCTGAATCATGTAAATAACAAGTATTTAAAGCTAAATCATTTGTGTCGCATGGATTTGATGCTAAGCCTTCGGCTTCGCATTGAATTGAAGCTAAATCACGTGTTTCGCATGGATGTAAAGTAAACTCGTGTGTTTCGCCTGCATTTGAAGCTATATCACTTATATTCGCAAGTATTTGGAGCTAAATCATTTGTGTCGCATGGATTTGAAGCTAAGCCTTCTACTTCGAATTGATTTGAAGCTACATCATGCGTTTCGCATGAATTTGAAGCTAAGTCGTTTGTTTCGCATGGATTTGAAGCTAATTCGTTTGTTTCGCATGCAGTTGAAGCAAAATCATGTATATCACAAGTATTTGAAACTAAACCATTTGTTTTGCGTGGTTTCGAAAATCAGCCTCCTATTTCGCTTTGATTTGAAGCTAAATCATGTGTTTCTCATGGATTTGAAGATAAATTGTTTCTATCGCATGGATTTAAAGCTAACTCGTTTGTCTCGCCTGCATTTGAAACTAAATCATGTATATCACAAATATTTGAAGCTAAACCGTTTGTTTCGCATGGATTTGAAGTTAAGCCTTCGACTTCGCATTGATTTGAAGATAAATCATGTGTTTCGCTTGGATTTGAAGCTAACTCGTTTGTTTCGCATGCAGTTGAAGCTAAATCATTGTATATCACAAGTATTTGAAGCTAAACCACTTGTTTCACATTGATTTGATGATAAGCCTTCTACATCTCATTGATTTGAAGCTAAGCCTTATATTTCGCATTGATTTGAAAGTAAATCATGTGTTTCGTTTGGATTTGAAGCTAACTCGTTTGTTTCGCATGCAGTTGAAGCTGAATCATGTAAATAACAAGTATTTAAAGCTAAATCATTTGTGTCGCATGGATTTGATGCTAAGCCTTCGGCTTCGCATTGAATTGAAGCTAAATCATGTGTTTCGCATGGATGTAAAGTAAACTCGTGTGTTTCGCCTGCATTTGAAGCTATATCACTTATATTCGCAAGTATTTGGAGCTAAATCATTTGTGTCGCATGGATTTGAAGCTAAGCCTTCTACTTCGAATTGATTTGAAGCTACATCATGCGTTTCGCATGAATTTGAAGCTAAGTCGTTTGTTTCGCATGGATTTGAAGCTAATTCGTTTGTTTCGCATGCAGTTGAAGCAAAATCATGTATATCACAAGTATTTGAAACTAAACCATTTGTTTTGCGTGGTTTCGAAAATCAGCCTCCTATTTCGCTTTGATTTGAAGCTAAATCATGTGTTTCTCATGGATTTGAAGATAACTTGTTTCTATCGCATGGATTTAAAGCTAACTCGTTTGTCTCGCCTGCATTTGAAACTAAATCATGTATATCACAAATATTTGAAGCTAAACCGTTTGTTTCGCATGGATTTGAAGTTAAGCCTTCGACTTCGCATTGATTTGTAGCTAAATCATGTGTTCTGCCTGTATTTCAAGATAACTCGATTGTTTCGCATGCAGTTGAAGCTAAATCATGTATATCGCAAATATTTGAAGCTAAACCATTTGTTTCGCATGGATTAGAAAGTAAGCCTTCTATCTTGTATTGATTTTAAGCTAAATCATGGGTTTCGCATGGATTTAAATCTAACTCGTTTATTTCGCATGCATTTGAAGCTAAGCCTTCTCCTTCGCATTGATTTGAAGCTAAATCATGTCTTACGCTTGGATTTGAAGCTCACTCCTTTGTTTCTCCTGCATTTGAAGCTATATCACTTATATCGCAAGTATTTGAAGCTAAATCATTTGTGTCGCATGGAATTGATGCTAAGCCTTCTACTTCGCTTTGATTTGGAGCTAAATCGTGCGTTTCGCATGGATTTAAAGCTAACACGTTTGTTTCGCATGCAGTTGAATCTAAATCATATATATCACAAGTATTTGAAGATAATCCATTTGATTCGCATGGATTTGAAGCTAAGCCCTCTACTTCGCATTGATTTGAAGTTAAATAAAGTGTTTCGTTTGGATTTGAAGCAAACTTGTTTGTTTCGCATACAGTTGAAGCTATATCACTTATGTTCGCAAGTATTTGAAGCTAAATCATTCGTTTCGCATGGATTCGAAAATCAGCCTTCTATTTCGCATTGATTTGAAGCTAAATCATGAGTTTCGCATGGATTTGAAGCTAACTCGTTTGTTTCGCATGGATTTGAAGCTAACTCATTTGTTCCGCATGCAGTTGAACCAAAATCATGTATATCACAAGTATTTGAAGCTAAACCATTTGTTTCGCATTGGTTTTGAAACTAAGCCTTCTATTTCGCATTGATTTGAAGCTAAATCAAGTGTTTCGCTTGGATTTGAAGTTAACTCGTTAGTTTCGCATGCAGTTGACGCTAAATCATGTATATCACAAGTATTTGAAGCTAAACCATTTGATTCTCATGGATTTGGAGCTAAGCCTTCTACTTCGCATTGATTTCGAGCTATATCATGTGTTTCGCATGGATTTAAAGCTAACACGTTTGTGTCGCATGCAGTTGAAGCTAAATCATGTATATCACAAGTATTTGAAGCTAAACCGTTTTTTCGCATGGTTTCGAAAATCAGCCTTCTATTTCGCACTGATTGGAAGCTAAATCATGCGTTTCGCATAGAATTGAAGCAATCTCGTTTGTTTCGCATGGATTTGAAGCTAACTCGTTTGTTTCGCCTGCAGTTGAAGCTCAATTATGTATCTCACAAGTATTTGAAGCTAATCCATTTGTTTCGCATGGATTTGAAGCTAAGCCTTCTCCTTCGCATTGATTTGAAGCTAAATCATGTCTTACGCTTGGATTTGAAGCTCACTCCTTTGTTTTCTCCTGCATTTGAAGCTATATCACTTATATCGCAAGTATTTGAAGCTAAATCATTTGTGTCGCATGGAATTGATGCTAAGCCTTCTACTTCGCTTTGATTTGGAGCTAAATCGTGCGTTTCGCATAGAATTGAAGCAATCTCGTTTGTTTCGCATGGATTTGAAGCTAACTCGTTTGTTTCGCCTGCAGTTGAAGCTCAATTATGTATCTCACAAGTATTTGAAGCTAATCCATTTGTTTCGCATGGATTTGAAGCTAAGCCTTCTCCTTCGCATTGATTTGAAGCTAAATCATGTGTTTCGCTTGGATTTGGAGCTAACTCGTTTGTTTCGCCTGCATTCGAAGTTATATCACGTATAATCGCAAGTATTTGAAGCTCAGTCATCCGTTTCGCATGGATTTGAAGCTAAGCCTTCTACTTCGCATTGATTTGAAGCTAAATCATATGTTTCGCTGGATTTGAAGGTAACACGTTTGTTTCACTTGCAGTTGAAGCTCAATCATGTATATCACAAGTATTTGAAGCTGAACAATTTGTTTCGCATGAATATTAAGTTAAACCATGTGTTTCGCATGAGTATTAAGCTAAACCATGTTTTTGTAATGAATTTGAAACTAAATCATGTGTTTCGCATGAATTTGAAGCCAACTCGTTTGTTTCGCCTGCAGTTGATTCTAAATGATGTATTTTACAAGTATTTGAACCTAAACCATTTGTTCCTCATGTATTTGAAGCTAAGCCTTCCACTTCCCATTGATGTGAAGCTAAATCATGTGTTTCGCTTGGATTTGAAGCTAACTCGATTGTTTCGAATGCAGTTGATGCTAAATCATGTATATCACAAGTATTTGAAGCTGAACCATTTGATTCTCGTCAAAATTAAGCTAAACCATATGTTTCGCTTGGATTTGAAGCTAAGCCTTCTACTTCGCATTGATTTGAAGCTAAATCATGTGTTTCGCATGAATTTGAATCTAACTCGTTTGTTTTGCTTGCATTCGAAGCTATATCTCTTACATTCGCAAGTATTTGAAGTTCAATCATTCGTTTCGCATGGATTTGAAGCTAAGGCTTCTAGTTCGCATTGATTTGAAGCTAAATCATATGTTTCGCTTGGATTTGAAGCTAATTCGGTTATTTTGAATGCAGTTGAAGCTAAATCATGTATATCACAAGTATTTGAAGCTGAACAATTTGTTTCGCATGAATATTAATTTAAACCATGTGTTTCGCATGAGTATTAAGCTAAACCATGTGATTCACATTGATTTGAAGCTAAATCATATGTTTCGCTTGGATTTGAAGGTAACACGTTAGTTTCACTTGCAGTTGAAGCTCAATAATGTATATCACAAGTATATGAAGCTGAACAATTTGTTTCGCATGAATACTAAGTTAAACCATGTGTTTCGCATGAGTATTAAGCTAAACCATGTTTTTGTAATGAATTTGAAGCTAAATCATGTGTTTCGCATGGATTTGAAGCCAACTCGTTTGATTCGCCTGCAGTTGATTCTAAATCATGTATTTTACAAGTATTTGAACCTAAACCATTTGTTCCTCATGTATTTGAAGCTAAGCCTTCCACTTCGCATTGATGTGAAGCTAAATCATGTGTTTCGCTTGGATTTGAAGCTAATTCGATTGTTTCGAATGCAGTTGATGCTAAATCATGTATATCACAAGTATTTGAAGCTGAACCATTTGATTCTCGTGAAAATTAAGCTAAACCATGTGTTTCGCTTGGATTTGAAGCTAAGCCTTCTACTTCCCATTGAATTGAAGCTAAATCATGTGTTTCGCTTGGATTTGAAGCTAATTCGGTTATTTCGGAAGCAGTTGAAGCTAAATCATGTATATCACAAGTATTTGAAGCTGAACAATTTGTTTCGCATGAATATTAAGTTAAACCATGTGTTTCGCTTGAGTATTAAGCTAAACCATGTGATTCGCATTGATTTGAAGCTAAATCATGTGCTTCGCATGGATTTGAAGCTAACTCGTTTGTTTCGCATACATTTGAAGCTAAATCACGTATATCACAACTATTTGAAGCTAAACTATTTGTTTCGCATGGATTCGATGATCAGCCTTCTATTTCGCATAGATTTGAAGCTAAATCATGTATATCACAAGTATTTGTAGCAAAACCATTTGTTTCGCATGGATTTGAAGCTAAGCCTTCTACTTCGCTTTGATTTGAAGCTAAATCATGTGTTCCGCATGGATTTGAAGCTAACTTGTTTGTTTCGCATGCAGTTGAAGCTAAATCATGTATATCACAAGTATTTGTATCAAAACCATTTGTTTCGCATGGATTTGAAGCTAAGCCTTCTACTTCGCATTGATTTGAAGATAATCATGCGTTTCGCATGGATTTGAAGCTAACTCGTTTGTTTCGCATGCCGTTGATGCTAAATCATGTATATCACAAGTATTTGAAGCTGAACCATTTGATTCTCGTGAAAATTAAGCTAAACCATGTGTTTCGCATGGATTTGAAGCTAAGCCTTCTACTTCGCATTGATTTGAAGCTAAATCATGTGTTAGGCTTGGATTTGAAGGTAAACACGTTTGTTTCACTTGCAGTTGAATCTCAATCATGTATATCACAAGTATTTGAAGCTGAACAATTGTTTCGCATGAATACTAAGTTAAACCATGTGTTTCGCATGAGTATTAAGCTAAACCATGTTTTTGTAATGAATTTGAAGCTAAACCATGTGTTTCGCATGGATTTGAAGTCAACTCGTTTGTTTCGCCTGCAGTTGATTCTAAATCATGTATTTTACAAGTATTTGAACCTAAACCATTTGTTCCTCATGTATTTGAAGCTAAGCCTACCACTTCGCATTGATGTGAAGCTAAATCATGTGTTTCGCTTGGATTTGAAGCTAACTCGATTGTTTCGAATGCAGTGATGCTAAATCATGTATATCACAAGTATTGAAGCTGAACCATTTGATTCTCGTGAAAATTAAGCTAATCCATTTGTTCGCTTGGATTTGAAGCTAAGCCTTCTACTTCGCATTGATTTGAAGCTAAATCATGTGTTTCGCTTGGATTTGAAACTAAGCCTTCTACTTCGCATTGATTTGATGCTAAATCATATGTTTCGCATGGATTTGAAACTAACTCGTTTGTTTCGTCTTCATTTGAAGCTGTTTCATTTACATCGCAAGTATTTGAAGCTAAACCATTTGTTTCGGATGGATTTGAAGATAAGCCTTCTACGTCGCATTGATTTAAATCTAAATCGTGTGTATGGCATGGATTTGAATCTAACTCGTTTGTTTCGCCTGAATTTGAAGTTAAATCATGTATATCACAAGTATTTGAAGCTAAAGCATTTGTTTCGCATGGATTTGAAGATAAGCCTCCTACTTCGCATTAATTTGAAGCTAACTCGATTGATTCGACTGCATTTGAATCTATATCACTTCTTTCGCAATTATCTGAAGATAAATCATTTCTTTCTCATGTATTAGAAGCTAAGCCGTCTATTTCGCATTGATTTGAATCTAAATCATGTGTTTCGCTTGGATTTGAAACTAACTCGTTTGTTTCGTCTTCATTTGAAGCTGTTTCATTTATATCGCAAGTATTTGAAGCTAAACCATTTGTTTCGGATGGATTTGAAGATAAGCCTTCTACGTAGCATTGATTTAAATGTAAATCGTGTGTATGGTATGGATTTGAATCTAACTCGTTTGTTTCGCCTGCATTTGAAGTTAAATCATGTATATCACAAGTATTTGAAGCTAAAGCATTTGTTTCGCATGGATTTGAAGATAAGCCTCCTACTTCGCATTAATTTGAAACTAACTCGATTGATTCGACTGCATTTGAATCTATATCACTTATATCGCAATTATCTGAAGATAAATCATTTGTTTCTCATGTATTTGAAGATAAGCCATGTACTTCGCATTGATTTGAATCTAAATCATGTGTTTCGCATGGATTTGAAGCTAACTCGTTTGTTTCGCCTGCTTTTGAAGCTGCATCGTGTATATCACAATTATTTCAAGCTAAAGCATTTGTTTCGCATGGATATGAAGCTAACTCTTTTGTTTCGCCTGCATTTGAAGATAAATTATGTATACCACAAGTATTTCAAGCTAAAGCATTTGTTTCGCATGGATATGAAGCTAACTCTTTTGTTTCGCCTGCATTTGAAGATAAATCATGTATATCACAAGTATTTGAAGCTCAACCGTTTGATTCTCATGGATTTGAAGCTAACCCTTCTACTTCGCATTGATTTGCAGCTAAATCATGTGTTTCGCTGGGATTTGAAGCAAACTTGTTTGTTTCGCATGCTGGTGAAGCTAAATCATGTTTAGCACAAGTATCTGAATCTAAACCGTTTGATTCGCATGGATTTGAAGTTAAGCCTTCCAATTCGCATTGATTTGAATCTAAATCATGTATTTCGCATGGATTTGAATCTAACTCGATTGTTTCGCGTGCATTTGAAGCTATATCACATATATCGCAATTATCGGAAGATAAATCATTTGTTTCTCATGTATTTGAAGCTAAGCCTGCTACTTCGCATTGATTTGATGCTGAATCATGTGTTTCGCATGGATTTGAAACTAACTCGTTTTTTTGGCATGCAGTTGAAGCTAAATCATGTATATCAAAAGTATTTGAAGCTAAACCATTTGTTTCGCATGGATTTGAAGATAAGCCTCCTACTTCGCATTAATTTGAAGCTAACTCGATTGATTTGACTGCATTTGAATCTATATCACTTATATCGCAATTATCAGAAGTTAAATCATTTGCTTCTCATGTATTTGAAGCTAATCCGTCTATTTCGCATTTATTTGAAGCTAAATCATATGTTTCGCATGGATTTGAAGCTAACTCGTTTTTTTCGCCTGTATTTGGAGATAAATCATGTATATCACAAATATTTGAAGCTGAACCATACGCTTCGCATGGATTTGAAGCAAAGCCTTCAACTTCGCATTGATTTGAAGATAAATCATGTGTTTCGCTTGGATTTGAAGCTAACTCGTATGTTTCGCATGCAGTTGAAGCTAAATCATTGTATATCACAAGTATTTGAAGCTAAACCACTTGTTTCACATTGATTTGATGATAAGCCTTCTACATCTCATTGATTTGAAGCTAAGCCTTATATTTCGCATTGATTTGAAGGTAAATCATGTGTTTCGTTTGGATTTGAAGCTAACTCGTTTGTTTCGCATGCAGTTGAAGCTGAATCATGTAAATAACAAGTATTTAAAGCTAAATCATTTGTGTCGCATGGATTTGATGCTAAGCCTTCGGCTTCGCATTGAATTGAAGCTAAATCATGTGTTTCGCATGGATGTAAAGTAAACTCGTGTGTTTCGCCTGCATTTGAAGCTATATCACTTATATTCGCAAGTATTTGGAGCTAAATCATTTGTGTCGCATGGATTTGAAGCTAAGCCTTCTACTTCGAATTGATTTGAAGCTACATCATGCGTTTCGCATGAATTTGAAGCTAACTCGTTTGTTTCGCCTGCATTTGAAGCTATATCACTTATATCGCAAGTATATGAATCTAAATAATTTCGGTCGCATGGATTTGATGCTAATCCTTCTACTTCGCACTGATTTCAAGCTAAATCATGTGTTTCGCTTGGATTTGAAGATAACTCGTTTGTTTCGCATGCAGTTGAGGCTATATCACTTATATTCGCAAGTATTTGAAGGTCAATCATTCGTTTCGCATGGATTGGAAGCTAAGCCTTCTACTTCGCATGAATTTGAATCTAAATCATGTGTTTGGCTTGGTTTTGAAGCTAACTCGTTTGTTTCTCATGCAGTTGAAGCTAAATCTTGTATATCACAAGTATTTGAAGCTAAACCATTCGCCTCTCATGGATTTGAAGCAAAGCCTTCAACTTCACATTGATTTGAAGATAAATCATGTGTTTCGCTTGGATTTGAAGCTAACACGTTTGTTTCGCATGCATTTGGTGCTAAATCATGTATATCACAAGTATTTGAAGCTAAACCATTTGATTCTCATGGATTTGGAGCTAAGCCTCCTACTTCGCATTGATTTCGAGCTATATCATGTGTTTCGCATGGATTTAAAGCTAACACGTTTGTGTCGCATGCAGTTGAAGCTAAATCATGTATATCACAAGTATTTAAAGCTAAACCGTTTTTTTCGCATGGATTCGAAAATCAGCCTTCTATTTCGCACTGATTGGAAGCTAAATCATGCGTTTCGCATAGAATTGAAGCAATCTCGTTTGTTTCACATGGATTTGAAGCTAACTCGTTTGTTTCGCCTGCAGTTGAAGCTCAATTATGTATCTCACAAGTATTTGAAGCTAATCCATTTGTTTCGCATGGATTTGAAGCTAAGCCTTCTCCTTCGCATTGATTTGAAGCTAAATCATGTCTTACGCTTGGATTTCAAGCTCACTCCTTTGTTTCTCCTGCATTTGAAGCTATATCACTTATATCGCAAGTATTTGAAGCTAAATCATTTGTGTCGCATGGAATTGATGCTAAGCCTTCTACTTCGCTTTGATTTGGAGCTAAATCGTGCGTTTCGCATGGATTTAAAGCTAACACGTTTGTTTCGCATGCAGTTGAATCTAAATCATATATATCACAAATATTTGAAGCTAAAACATTTGTTTCGCATGGATTTGAAGTTAAGCCTTCAACTTCGCATTGATTTGTAGCTAAATCATGTGTTCCACCTGGATTTGAAGCTAATTCGTTTGTTTCGCATGCAGTTGAAGCAAAATCATGTATATCACAAGTATTTGAAGCTAAACCATTTTTTTCGCATTGTTTTTGAAGCTAAGCCTTCTATTTCACATTGATTTGAAGCTAAATCATGAGTTTCGCATGGATTTGAAGCTAACTCGTTTGTTTCGCATGGATTTGAAGCTAATTCGTTTGTTTCGCATGCAGTTGAAGCAAAATCATGTATATCACAAGTATTTGAAACTAAACCATTTGTTTTGCGTGGTTTCGAAAATCAGCCTCCTATTTCGCTTTGATTTGAAGCTAAATCATGTGTTTCTCATGGATTTGAAGATAACTTGTTTCTATCGCATGGATTTAAAGCTAACTCGTTTGTCTCGCCTGCATTTGAAACTAAATCATGTATATCACAAATATTTGAAGCTAAACCGTTTGTTTCGCATGGATTTGAAGTTAAGCCTTCGACTTCGCATTGATTTGTAGCTAAATCATGTGTTCTGCCTGGATTTCAAGATAACTCGATTGTTTCGCATGCAGTTGTAGCTCAATCATGTATATCTCAAGTATTTGAAGCTAAACCATTTGTTTCGCATTGTTTTTGAAGCTAAGCCTTCTATTTCGCATTGATTTGAAGCTAAATCATGTGTTACGCATGGATATGAAGCTCACTCGTTTGTTTTTCCAGCATTTGAAGCTATATTACTTATATCGCAAGTATTTGAAGCTGAACCATTTGTTTCGCATGAATATTAAGCTAAAACATTTGCTTCGAATGAATTTGACGCTAAATCATGTTTTTCGCATGTATTTGAAGCTAACTCGTTTGTTTCGCCTGCATGTGAAGCTAAATCATGTATATCACAAGTATTTGAAGCTAATCCATTTGATTCGCATGGATTTGTAGATAAGCCATCTACTTCGCATTGATTTGAAGCAAAATCAGTGTTTCGCTTGGATTTGAACCTAACTCGTTTATTTCGCATGCAGATGAAGCTCAATCATGTATATAACAAGTATTTGACGCTAAACCATTTGTTTCGCATGTTTCGGAAGTCAGCCTTCTATTTAGCAATGATTTGAAGCAAAATCAAGTGTTTGTCATGGATTGAAGCTAGCTGGTTTCTATCGCATGGATTTAATGCGAACACGTTTGTTTTGCATGCAGTTGAAGCTATATCACTTATGCTCGCAAGTTTTTGAATCTAAATCATTCGTTTCGCATGGATTTGAAGCTAACTCGTTTGATTCGCATGCAATTGAAGCAAAATCATGTATATCACAAGTATTTGAAGCTAAACCATTTGATTCCCATGGATTTGAAGATAAGCCACCTACTTCGCATTGATTTGCAGAAAAATCAAGTGTTTCGCTTGGATTTGAAGCTAACTCGTTTGTTTCTCATGCAGTTGAAGCTATATCACTTATGCTCGCAAGTATTTGAAGCTAAATCATTCGTTTCGCATGGATTTGAAGCTAACTCGTTTGTTTCGCATGCAGTTGAATATAAATCATGTTTATCAAAAGTATTTGAAGCTAAAGCATTTGTTTCGCATGGATTTGAAGCTAACTCTTTTGTTTCGCCTGCATTTGAAGATAAATCATGTATATCACGAGTATTTGAAGCTAAACCGTTTGATACACATGGATTTGAAGCTAAGCCTTCTACTTCGCATTGATTTGCAGCTAAATCATGTGTTTCGCTTGGTTTTGAAGCTAACTCGTTTCTTTCGCATGCAGTTGAAGCTAAATTATGTATATCACAAGTATTTGAAGCTAAACCATTTTTTTCGCATGAATTCGAAGCTAAGCCTTCTACTTCGCATTGATTTAAATCTAAATCATGTGTTTTGCTTGGTTTTGAAGCTAACTCGTCTTTTTCGCATGCAGTTGAAGCTGAATCGTGTATATCACAAGTATTTGAAGCTAAACCATTGCTTTCGCATAAATTTGAAGCTAAGCCTTCTACTTCGCATTGATTTGAAGCTAAATCTTGTGTTTTGCTTGGTTTTGAAGCTAAGTCGTTTGTTACGCATGCAGTTGAAGCTAAATCATGTATATCACAAGTATTTTAAGCTAAACTATTTGATTCGCATGGATTTGAAATTAAGCCTTCTACTTCCTACTGATTTGAAGCTAAATCATGTGTTTCGTTTGAATTTGAAACTAAGCATTCTACTTCGCATTGATTTGAAGCTAAATCGTGTGTTTCGCATGGATTTGAAGCTAACTCGATTGATTCGACTGCATTTGAATCTATATCACTTATATCGCAATTGTCTTAAGATAAATCATTTGCTTCTCATGTATTTGAAACTAAGCCGTCTATTGCGCATTGATTTGAAGCTAAATCATATGTTTTGCATGGATTTGAAGCTAACTCGTTTGTTTCGCATGCAGTTGAAGCTCAATCATGTATATCACAAGTATTTGAAGCTAAACAATTTGTTTCGCATGGATTTGAAGATAAGCCTCCTACTTCGCATTAATTTGAAGCTAACTCGATTGATTCGACTGCATTTGAATCTATATCACTTATATCGCAATTATCTGAAGATAAATCATTTGCTTCTCATGTATTTGAAGCTAAGCCGTCTATATAGCATTGATTTGAAGCTAAATCATATGTTTCGCATGGATTTGAAGCTAACTCGTTTGTTTCGCATGCAGTTGAAGCTAAATCATGTTTATCAAAAGTATTTGAAGCTAAAGCATTTGTTTCGCATGGATTTGAAGCCAAGCCTTCTACTTGCAATTGATTTGAATTTAAATCATGTGTTTCTCTTGGATTTGAAGCTAACATGTTTCTTTCGCAAGCAGTTGAAGCTAGATCATGTTTATCACAAATATCTGAATCTAAACAATCTGTTTCGCAAGAATATGAATCTATGAATCTAAACAATGTGTTTCGCATGAATTTGAAGCCAAATGATGTGTTTCGCATGGATTTGAAGCTAACTCTTTTGTTTCGCCTGCATTTGAAGATAAATCATGTATATCACGAGTATTTGAAGCTAAACCGTTTGATTCGCATGGATTTGAAGCTAAGCCTTCTACTTCGCATTGATTTGCAGCTAAATCATGTGTTTCGCTTGGTTTTGAAGCTAACTCGTTTGTTTCGCCTGTATTTGATGATAAATCATGTATATCACAAGTATTTGAAGCTAAACCATTCGCATCGCGTGGATTTGAAGCAAAGCCTTCAACTTCGCATTGACTTGAAGTTAAATCATGTGTTTCGCTTGGATTTGAAGCTAACTCGTTTGTTTCGCATGCAGTTGAAGCTGACTCATGTATATCACAAGTATTTGAAGCTAAACCATTTCAATTGCATGAATTTGAAGCTAAGCCTTCTATTTCGCAATTATTTGAAGCTAAATCATATGTTTCGCTTGGATTTGAAGCTAACTCGTTTTTTTCGCCTGTACTTGGAGATAAATCATGTATATCACAAGTATTTAGACCTAAACCAATCGCTTCGCATGGATTTGAAGCAATGCCTTCAACTTCGCATTGACTAGAAGATAAATCATGTGTTTCGCTTGGATTTGAAGCTAACTCGTTTGTTTCGCATGCAGTTGAAGCTAAATTATGTATATCACAAGTATTTGAAGCTAAACCATTTTGTTTCGCATGAATTTGAAGCTAAGCCTTCTACTTCACATTGATTTGAAGCTAAATCATGTGTTTCGCTTGGTTTTGAAGCTAACTAGTTTGTTTCGCATGCAGTTGATGCTAAATCATGTATATCACAAGTATTTGAAGCTAAACCATTTGTTTCGCATGGATTTGAAGATAAGCCTCCTACTTCGCATTAATTTGAAGCTAACACGATTGATTCGACTGCATTTGAATCTATATCACTTATATCGCAATTATCTGAAGATAAATCATTTGCTTCTCATGTATTTGAATCTAAGCCGTCTATTTCGCACTGATTTGAAGCTAACTCGATTGTTTCGCCTGCATATGAAGCTATATCACTTATATCGCAATTATCTGAAGATAAATCATTTGTTTCTCATGTATTTGAAGATAAGCCATGTACTTCGCATTGATTTGAATCTAAATCATGTGTTTCGCATGGATTTGAAGCTAACTCGTTTGTTTCACATGCAGTTGAAGCTAAATCATGTATATCACAAGTATTTTAAGCTAAACCATTTGATTCGCATGGATTTGAAATTAAGCCTTCTACTTCGTACTGATTTGAAGCTAAATCATGTGTTTCGTTTGAATTTGAAACTAAGCCTTCTACTTCGTATTGATTTGAAGCTAAATCATGTGTTTCGCATGGATTTGAAGCTAACTCGATTGATTCGACTGCATTTGAATCTATATCACTTATATCGCAATTATCTGAAGATAAATCATTTGCTTCTCATGTATTTGAAACTAAGCCGTCTATTGCGCATTGATTTGAAGCTAAATCATATGTTTCGCATGGATTTGAAGCTAACTCGTTTGTTTCGCATGCAGTTGAAGCTCAATCATGTATATCACAAGTATTTGAAGCTAAACAATTTGTTTCGCATGGATTTGAAGATAAGCCTCCTACTTCGCATTAATTTGAAGCTAACTCGATTGATTCGGCTGCATTTGAATCTATTTCACTTATATCGCAATTATCTGAAGATAAATCATTTGCTTCTCATGTATTTGAAGCTAAGCCCTCTATATCGCATTTATTTGAAGCTAAATCATATGTTTCGCATGGATTTGAAGCTAACTCGTTTGTTTCGCATGCAGTTGAAGCTAAATCATGTTTTTCAAAAGTATTTGAAGCTAAAGCATTTGTTTCGCATGGATTTGAAGCTAACTCTTTTGTTTCGCCTGCATTTGAAGATAAATCATGTATATCACGAGTATTTGAAGCTAAACCGTTTGATTCACATGGATTTGAAGCTAAGCCTTCTACTTCGCATTGATTTGCAGCTAAATCATTTGTTTCGCTTGGTTTTGAAGCTAACTCGTTTGTTTCGCATGCAGTTGAAGCTAAATCATGTATATCACAAGTATTTGAAGCTAAACCATTTATTTCGCATTGATTTGATGATAAGCCTCTACGTCGCATTGATTTGAAGCTAAGCCTTCTATTTCGCATTGATTTGAATCTAAATCATGTGTTTCGCTTGATTTTGAAGCTAACTCGTTTGTTTCGCATGCAGTTGAAGCTGAATCATGTATATCACAAGTATTTGAAGCTAAACCATTTGTTTCGCATGAATTCGAAGCTAAGCCTTCTACTTCGCATTTATTTGAATCTAAATCATGTGTTTTGCTTGGTTTTGAAGCTAACTCGCCTTTTTCGCATGCAGTTGAAGCTGAATCATGTATATCACAAGTATTTGAAGCTAAACCATTTCTTTCGCATGAATTTGAAGCTAAGCCTTCTACTTCGCATTGATTTGAAGCTAAATCTTGTGTTTTGCTTGGTTTTGAAGCTAAGTCGTTTGTTACGCATGCAGTTGAATCTAAATCATGTATATCACAAGTATTTTAAGCTAAACCATTTGATTCGCATGGATTTGAAGATAAGCCTCCTACTTCGCATTAATTTGAAGCTAACTCTATTGATTCGACTGCATTTGAATCTATATCACTTATATCGCAATTATCTGAAGATAAATCATTTGCTTCTCATGTATTTGAAGCTATGCCGTCTATTTCGCATTTATTTGAAGCTAAATCATATGTTTCGCATGGATTTGAAGCTAACTCGTTTGTTTCGCCTGTATTTGAAGATAAATCGTGTATATCACAAGTATTTGAAGCTAAACCATTTCTATCGCATGAATTTGAAGCTAAGCCTTCTACTTCGCATTGATTTGAAGCTAAATCATGTGTTTCGCTTGGTTTTGAAGCTAACTCGTTTGTTTCGCATGCAGTTGAAGCTGACTCATGTATATCACAAGTATTTGAAGCTAAACCATTTCTATTGCATGAATTTGAAGCTAAGCCTTCTATTTCGCATTTATTTGAAGCTAATTCATATGTTTCACATGGATTTGAAGCTAACTCGTTTTTTTCGCCTGTATTTGAAGATAAATCATGTATATCACAAGTATTTGAAGCTAAACCATTCGCATCGCGTGGATTTGAAGCAAAGCCTTCAACTTCGCATTGACTTGAAGTTAAATCATGTGTTTCGCTTGGATTTGAAGCTAACTCGTTTTTTTCGCCTGTATTTGGGGATAAATCATGTATATCTCAAGTACCTGAATATAAACCATCTGTTTCGCATGAATATTGAGCTAAACTATGTGATTCGCATGAATTTGAAGCTAAATGATGTGTTTCGCTTGGTTTAGAAGCTAACTCTTTTGCTTCGCCTGCATTTGAAGATAAATCATGTATAGCACAAGTATTTGAAGCTAACCCATTTGTATCGCGTGGATTTGAAGCTAAGCGTTCCACTTCGCATTGATTTGAAGCTAACTCGATTGTTTCGCCTGCATTTGAAGCTATATCACTTACATCGCAATTATCTGCAGATAAATCATTTGTTTCTCATGTATTTGAAGCTAAGCCTTCCACTTCGCATTGATTTGAACCTAAATAATGTGTTTCGCTTGGATTTGAAGGTAAAGCGTTTGTTTCGCATGCAGTTGAAGCTAAATCATGTATATCACAAGTATTTGAAGCTAAACCATTTGTTTCTCATGTATTTGAAGCTAAGCGTTCCACTTCGCATTGATTTGAAGCTAACTCGATTGTTTCGCCTGCATTTGAAGCAATATCACTTACATCGCAATTATCTGAAGATAAATCATTTGTTTCTCATGTATTTGAAGCTATATCACTTACATCGCAATTATCTGAAGATAAATCATTTGTTTCTCAAGAATTTGAAGCTAAGGCGTCTATTTCGCATTTATTTGAAGCTAAATCATATGTTTCGCATGAATGTGAATCTAACTCGTTTTTTTCGCCTGTATTTGAAGATAAATCTTGTATATCACAAGTATTTGAAGCTAAACCATTCGCTTCGCATGGATTTGAAGCAAAGCCTTCAACTTCGCATTGACTTGAAGATAAATCATGTGTTTCGCTTGGATTTGAAGCTAACTCGTTTGTTTCGCATGCAGTTGAAGCTAAATCATGTATATCACAAGTATTTGAAGCTAAACCATTTGTTTCGTATGGATTTGAAGATATGCCTCCTACTTCGCATTAATTTGAAGCTAACTCGATTGATTCGACTGCATTTGAATTTATATCACTTATATCGCAATTATCTGAAGATAAATCATTTGCTTCTCATGTATTTGAATCTAAGCCGTCTATTTCGCACTGATTTGAAGCTAAATCATATGTTTCGCATGGAATTGAAGCTAACTCGTTTTCTTCGCCTGTATTTGAAGATAAATCATTTATATCACAAGAATTTGAAGCTAAACCAATCTTTTCGCATGGATTTGAAGCAAAGCCTTCAATTTCGCATTGATTTGAAGATAAATCATGTGTTTCGCTTGGATTTGAATCTAACACGTTTGTTTCGCATGCAGTTGAAGCTAAAACATGTACATCACAAGTATCTGGATCTAATCCATCTGTTTCGCAAGAATATAAAGGCTATGAAGCTAATCCATGTGACTCGCGTGAATTTGAAGCTAAATCATGTGTTTCGCATGGATTTGAAGCTGTATCACTTATATCGCAATTATCTGAAGATAAATCATTTGCTTCTCATGTATTTGAAACTAAGCCGTCTATTGCGCATTGATTTGAAGCTAAATCATATGTTTCTCATGGATTTGGAGCTAACTCGTTTGTTTCGCCTGCATTTGAAGTTAAATCATGTATATCACAAGTACTTGAAGCTAAACCATTTGTTTCGTATGGATTTGAAGATATGCCTCCTACTTCGCATTAATTTGAAGCTAACTCGATTGATTCGACTCCATTTGAATCTATATCACTTATATCGCAATTATCTGAAGATAAATCATTTGTTTCTCATGTATTTGAAGCTAAGCCGTCTATTTCGCATTGATTCGAACCTAAATAATGTGTATCGCTTGGATTTGAAGCTAACTCGTTTTTTTCGCCTGTATTTGGAGATAAATCATGTATATCACAAGTATTTAGACCTAAACCAATCGCTTCGCATGGATTTGAAGCAATGCCTTCTACTTCGCATTGATTTGAATCTAAATCATGTGTTTCGCTTGGTTTTGAAGCTAACTCGTTTGTTTCGCATGCAGTTGAGGCTGAATCATGTATATCATAAGTATTTGTAGCTAAACCATTTGTTTCGCATGAATTTGAAGCTAAGCCTTCCACTTCGCATTGATTTGAACCTAAATAATGTGTTTCGCTTGGATTTGAATGTAAAGCGTTTGTTTCGCATGCAGTTGAAGCTAAATCATGTATATCACAAGTATTTGAAGCTAAACCATTTGTTTCTCATGTATTTGAAGCTAAGCGTTCCACTTCGCATTGATTTGAAGCTAACTCGATTGTTTCGCCTGCATTTGAAGCTATATCACTTACATCGCAATTATCTGAAGATAAATCATTTGTTTCGCATGAATTTGAAGCTAAGCCTTCTACTTCGCATTGATTTGAAGCTAAATCATGTGTTTCGCTTGGTTTTGAAGCTAAATCGCTTGTTTCGCATGCAGTTGAAGCTGAATCATTGTATATCACAAGTATTTGAAGTTAAACCGCTTGTTTCACATTGATTTGATGATAAGCCTTCTACGTCGCATTGATTTGAAGCTAAGCCTTATATTTCGCATTGATTTGAAGGTAAATCATGTGTTTCGCTTGGATTTGAAGCTAACTCGTTTGTTTCGCATGCAGTTGAAGCTAAATCATGTATATCACAAGTATTTGAAGCTAAACCATTTGATTCGCATGGATTTAATGCTAAGCCTTCTACTTCGCATTGATTTGAATCTATATCAAGTGTTTCGTTTGGATGTGAAGCAAACTCGTTTATTTCGCATGCAGTTGAAGATATATCACTTATGTTCGCAAGTATTTGAAGCTAAATCATTCGATTCGCATCGATTTGAAGATGAGCCTCCTACTTCGCATTGATTTGGAGCTAACTCATGTGTTTCGATTGGATTTGAAGCTAAGCCACCTACTTCGCATTGATTTGAAGAAAATCATGTGTTTCGTTTGGATTTAAATCTAACACGTTTGTTTCGCATGCAGTTGAAGCTAAATCGTGTATATCACAAGTATTTGAAGCTAAACCATTTGTTTCGCATGGATTCGAAAATCGGCCTTCTATTTCGGATTGATTTGAAGCTAAATCATGAGTTTCGCATGGATTTGAAGCAAACTCGTTTGTTTCGCATGGATTTGAAGCGAACTCGTTTGTTTCGCATGCAGTTGAACATATATCACTTATGTTCGCAAGTATTTGAAGCTAAATCATTCGATTCGCATCGATTTGAAAATGAGCCTCCTACTTCGCATTGATTTGGAGCTAACTCATGTGTTTCGATTGGATTTGAAGCTAAGCCTTCTACTTCCCATTGATTTGAAGCTAAATCATGTTTTTCGCTTGGATTTGATGCTAACTCGCTTGTTTCGCATGCAGTTGAAGCTGAGTCATGTATATCACAAATATTTGAGAGCTAAGCCATTTGTATCTCATGTTTTCGAAGCTAAGCCGTCTACTTCGCATTGATTTGAAGCTAAGTCATGTGTTTCTCATGGAATTGAAGCAACACGTTTCTATCGCATGGATTTAAAGCTAACTCGTTTGTCTCGCCTGCATTTGAAGCTAAATCATATATATCACAAATATTTGAAGCTAAACCATTTGTTTCGCATGGATTTGAAGTTAAGCCTTCGACTTCGCATTGATTTGTAGCTAAATCATGTGTTCCGCCTGGATTTCAAGATAACTCGATTGTTTCGCATGCAGTTGAAGCTAAATCATGTATATCGCAAATATTTGAAGCTAAACCATTTGTTTCGCATGGATTAGAAAGTAAGCCTTCTACCTTGTATTGATTTTAAGCTAAATCATGGGTTTCGCATGGATTTAAAGCTAACTCGTTTATTTCGCATGTATTTGAAGCTAAGCCTTCGACTTCGCATTGATTTGAAGCAAAATCAAGTATTTCGCTTGGATTTGAAGCTAAATCATGTGTTTCGCTTGGTTTTGAAGCTAACTCGTTTGTTTCGCATGCATTTGAAGCTGCATCATGTATATCACAAGTATTTGAAGCCAAACCATTTGTTTCGCATGAATTTGAAGCTAAGCCTTCTACTTCGCATTGATTTGAATCTAAACCATGTGTTTCGCTTGGTTTTGAAGCTAACTCGATTGATTCGACTGCATTTGAATCTATATCACTTATATCGCAATTATCTGAAGAAAAATCATTTGTTTCTCATGTATTTGAAGCTAAGCGGTCTATTTCGCATTGATATGAACCTAAATAATGTGTTTCGCTTGGATTTGAAGCTAACTCGTTTTTTTCGCCTGTATTTGGAGATAAATCACGTATATCACAAGTATTTAGAGCTAAACCATTCGCTTCGCATGGATTTGAAGCAATGCCTTCAACTTCGCATTGACTTGAAGATAAATCATGTGTTTCGCTTGGATTTGAAGCTAACTCTTTTGTTTCGCCTGCAGTTGAAGTTAAATCATGTATATCAGAAGTATTTGATGCTAAACCACTTGTTTCACATTGATTTGATGATAAGCCTTCTACGTCGCATTGATTTGAAGCTAAGCCTTCTATTTCGCATTGATTTGAATCTAAACCATGTGTTTCGCTTGGTTTTGAAGCTAACTCGATTGATTCGACTGCATTTGAATCTATATCACTTATATCGCAATTATCTGAAGAAAAATCATTTGTTTCTCATGTATTTGAAGCTAAGCGGTCTATTTCGCATTGATTTGAACCTAAATAATGTGTTTCGCTTGGATTTGAAGCTAACTCGTTTTTTTCGCCTGTATTTGGAGATAAATCACGTATATCACAAGTATTTAGAGCTAAACCATTCGCTTCGCATGGATTTGAAGCAATGCCTTCAACTTCGCATTGACTTGAAGATAAATCATGTGTTTCGCTTGGATTTGAAGCTAACTCTTTTGTTTCGCCTGCATTTGAAGATAAATCATGTATAGCACAAGTATTTGAAGCTAAACCATTTGTATCGCGTGGATTTGAAGATATGACTTCTACTTCGCATTGATTTGAAGCTAACTCGATTGTTTCGCCTGCATTTGAAGCTATATCACTTATAACGCAATTATCTGCAGCCAAGCCATTTGTTTCTCATGTATTTGAAGCTAAACCTTCCACTTCGCATTGATTTGAACCTAAATAATGTGTTTCGCTTGGATTTGAAGGTAAAGCGTTTGTTTCGCATGCAGTTGAAGCTAAATCATGTATATCACAAGTATTTGAAGCTAAACCATTTGTTTCTCATGTATTTGAAGCTAAGCCGTCTATTTCGCATTTATTTGAAGCTAAATCATATGTTTCGCATGGATTTGAAGCTAACTCGTTTTTTTCGCCTGTATTTGAAGATAAGTCATGTATATCACAAGTATTTGTAGCTAAACCATTCGCTTCGCATGGATTTGAAACAAAGCCTTCAACTTCGCATTGACTTGAAGATAAATCATGTGTTCGCTTGGATTTGAAGCTAACTCGTTTGTTTCGCTCCCAGTTGAAGCTAAATCATGTATATCACGAGTATTTGTAGCTAAACAATTTGATTCGCACGGATTTGAAGCAAAGCCTTCTACTTCGCATTGATTTGAGGCTAAATCACGTGATTCGCGTGGATTTGAAGCTAACTCGTTTTTTCGCATGCAGTTGAAGCTAAATAATGTATATCACAGGTATTTGAAGCTAAACCATTTGTTTCGCATGGATTCGTAGATAACCCTTCTACTTCGCATTGATTTGATGCTAAATCATGTGTTTCGCACGGATTTGAATTTGACTCGTTTGTGTCGCATGCTGTTGAAGCTAAATCATGTATATCACAAGAATTTGAAGCAAAACCATTTGTTTCGCATGGATTCGAAGCTAAGCGTTCTACTCCGCATTGATTTGAAGATAAATCATGTATTCGCTTGCATTTAAGCCAACTCGTTTGATTCGCATGCAGTTGACGCTATATCACTTATATTCGCAAGTATTTGAAGATAAATCACTCGTTTCGCATGGATTTGAAGCTAAGCCTCCTACTTCGTATTGATTTGAAGCCAAATCATGTGTTTCGATTGGATTTGAAACTACCTCGTTTGTTTCGCATGCAGTTGAAGCTAAATCATGTATATAACAAGTATTTGAAGCTAAATCATTTGTGTCGTATGGATTTGATGCTAAGCCTTCGGCGTCGCATTGAATTGAAGCTAAATCATGTGTTACGCTTGGATTTGAAGCTCACTCGTTTGTTTCGCCTGCATTTGAAGCTATATCACTTATATCGCAAGTATATGAATCTAAATAATTTCGGTCGCATGGATTTGATGCTAATCCTTCTACTTCGCACTGATTTCAAGCTAAATCATGTGTTTCACTTGGATTTGAAGATAACTCGTTTGTTTCGCATGCAGTTGAGGCTATATCACTTATATTCGCAAGTATTTGAAGGTCAATCATTCGTTTCGCATGGATTTGAAGCTAAGCCTTCTACTTCGCATGAATTTGAATCTAAATCATGTGTTTGGCTTGGTTTTGAAGCTAACTCGTTTGTTTCTCATGCAGTTGAAGCTAAATCATGTATATCACAAGTATTTGAAGCTAAACCATTCGCCTCTCATGGATTTGAAGCAAAGCCTTCAACTTCACATTGATTTGAAGATAAATCATGTGTTTCGCTTGGATTTGAAGCTAACACGTTTGTTTCGCATGCAGTTGAAGCTAAAACATGTACATCCAAGTATCTGAATCTAATCCATCTGTTTCGCAAGAATATGAAGCCATGAAGCTAATCCATGTGATTCGCATGAATTTGAAGCTAAATCACGTGTATCGCATGTATTTGAAGCTATATCACATATATAGCAATTATCTGAAGATAAATCATTTGTTTCTCATGTATTTAAAGCTAAGCCTTCTACTTCGCATTGATTTGAAACTAAATCATGTGTTTCGTACGGATTTGAAGTTAACTTGTTTGTTTCGCCTGCATTTGAAGCTATATCATATATATTCGCAAGTATTTCAAACTAAAACGTTCCTTTCGCATGGATTTGAAACTAAGCGTTCTACTTCGAATGAATTTGAAGCTAAATAGTGTGTTTCGCATGGATTTGAAGCTAACTCGTTTGTTTCGAATGCAGTTGAATCTAAATCATGTATATCACATATATTTGAAGCTGAACAATTGTTTCGCATGAATATTAAGCTAAACCATGTGTTTCGAATGAATTTGATGCTAAATCATGTGTTTCGCATGGATTTGAAGCTAATTCTTTTATTTCGCCTGCATGTGAACCAATATCACTTATATTCGCCAGTATTTGAAGATAAATCATTCGATTCGCATGGATCTGAAGCTAAGCCTCCTACTTCGTATTGATTTGAAGATAAATCATGCATTCGCTTGGATTTGAAGCCAACTCGTTTGTTTCGCCTGCAGTTGAAGCTAATTCATGTATATCACAATTATTTGAAGCTGAACCATTTGTTTCACATGGATTTGAAGCTAAGCCGTCTACTTCGCATTGATTTGAAGATGAATCATGTGTTTCGCTTGGATTTGAAGTTCACTCTTTTGTTTCGCCTGCATTTGAAGCTATATCACTTATATCGCAAGTATATGAATCTAAATAATCTGTATCGCATGGATTTGATGCTAATCCTTCTACTTCGCATTGATTTGAAGCTAAATCATGTGTTTCGCATGGATTAGAAGATAACTCGTTTGTATCGCATGCAGTTGAATCTATATCACTTATATACGTAAGTATTTGAAGCCAAATAATTCGTTTCGCAAGGATTTGAAGCTAAGCATTCTACTTCGCTTGAATTTGAAGCTAACTCATGTGTTTCGATTGGATTTGAAATTAACTTGTTTGTTTCGCATGCAGTTGAAGCTAAATCATGTATATAACAAGTATTTGAAGCTAAGCCATTTGTTACGCATGGATTTAAAGCTAAGCCTTCTACTTCGCATTGATTTGTAGCTATATCATGTGTTCGGCATGGATTTGAAGATAACTCCTTTGTTTCGCATCCAGTTGAAGCTAAATCATGTATATCACAAGTATGTGAAGCTAAACCATTTTATTCGCATGGATTTGAAGCTAAGCCTTCTACTTCGCATTGATATGAAGCTAACTCGTTTGTTTCGCATGCAGTTGATGCTAAATCATGTATATCACAAGTATTTTAAGCTAAACCATTCGATTCGCATGGATTTAAAGCTAAGCCTTCTACTTCGCATTGATTTGTAGCTAAATCATGTGTTCCGCATGGATTTCAAGATAACTCGATTGTGTCGCATGCAGCTGAAGCTCACTCATATATATCACAAGTATTTGTAGCTAAACCATTTGTTTCGCATTGGTTTTAAAGCTAAGCCTTCTATTTCGCATTGATTTGTAGCCAAATCATCAGTTTCGCAGGGATTTGAAGCTAACTCGTTTGTTTCGCATGGATTTGAAGCTAACTCGTTTGTTTCGCATGCAGTTAAAGCAAAATCATGTATATCAGAAGTTTTTGAAGCTAACCATTCGTTTCGCATGGATTTGAAGTTAAGCCTTCGACTTCGCATTGATTTGTAGCTAAATCATGTGTTCCGCCTGCATTTCAAGATAACACGATTGTTTCGCATGCAGTTGAAGCTCAATCATGTATATCTCAAGTATTTGAAGCTAAACCATTTGTTTCGCATTGTTTCTGAAGCTAAACCTTCTATTTCGCATTTATTTAAAGCTAAATCATGCGTTTCGTATGGAATTGAAGCTATCTCGTTTGTTTCGCATGGATTTGACGTTAACTCGATTGCTTCCCATGCATTTGAAGCTCAATCATGTACATCTCAAGTATTTGAAGCTAAACCATTTGTTTCGCATTGGTTTTGAAGCTAAGCCTTCTATTTCGCATATGATTTGAAGCTAAATCATGTGTTCTGCCTGGATTTCAAGATAACTCGATTGTTTCGCATGCAGTTGAAGCTAAATCATGTATATCGCAAATATTTGAAGCTAAACCATTTGTTTCGCATGGATTAGAAAGTAAGCCTTCTATCTTGTATTGATTTTAAGCTAAATCATGGGTTTCGCATGGATTTAAATCTAACTCGTTTATTTCGCATGCATTTGAAGCTAAGCCTTCGACTTCGCATTGATTTGAAGCAAAATCAAGTATTTCGCTTGGATTTGAAGCTAACTCGTTTGTTTCGCATGCAGTTGAAGCTCAATTATGTATCTCACAAGTATTTGAAGCTAATCCATTTGTTTCGCACGGATTTGAAGCTAAGCCTTCTCCTTCGCATTGATTTGAAGCTAAATCATGTCTTACGCTTGGATTTGAAGCTCACTCCTTTGTTTCTCCTGCATTTGAAGATATATCACTTATATCGCAAGTATTTGAAGCTAAATCATTTGTGTCGCATGGAATTGATGCTAAGCCTTCTACTTCGCTTTGATTTGGAGCTAAATCGTGCGTTTCGCATGGATTTAAAGCTAACACGTTTGTTTCGCATGCAGTTGAATCTAAATCATATATATCACAAGTATTTGAAGATAATCCATTTGATTCGCATGGATTTGAAGCTAAGCCTTCTACTTCGCATTGATTTGAAGTTAAATAAAGTGTTTCGTTTGGATTTGAAGCAAACTTGTTTGTTTCGCATACAGTTGAAGCTATATCACTTATGTTCGCAAGTATTTGAAGCTAAATCATTCGTTTCGCATGGATTCGAAAATCAGCCTTCTATTTCGCATAGATTTGAAGCTAAATCATGTATATCACAAGTATTTGTAGCAAAACCATTTGTTTCGCATGGATTTGAAGCTAAGCCTTCTACTTCGCTTTGATTTGAAGCTAAATCATGTGTTCCGCATGGATTTGAAGCTAACTTGTTTGTTTCGCATGCAGTTGAAGCTAAATCATGTATATCACAAGTATTTGTATCAAAACCATTTGTTTCGCATGGATTTGAAGCTAAGCCTTCTACTTCGCATTGATTTGAAGATAAATCATGCGTTTCGCATGGATTTGAAGCTAACTCGTTTGTTTCGCATGCCGTTGATGCTAAATCATGTATATCACAAGTATTTGAAGCTGAACCATTTGATTCTCGTGAAAATTAAGCTAAACCATGTGTTTCGCATGGATTTGAAGCTAAGCCTTCTACTTCGCATTGATTTGAAGCTAAATCATGTGTTAGGCTTGGATTTGAAGGTAACACGTTTGTTTCACTTGCAGTTGAATCTCAATCATGTATATCACAAGTATTTGAAGCTGAACAATTTGTTTCGCATGAATACTAAGTTAAACCATGTGTTTCGCATGAGTATTAAGCTAAACCATGTTTTTGTAATGAATTTGAAGCTAAACCATGTGTTTCGCATGGATTTGAAGTCAACTCGTTTGTTTCGCCTGCAGTTGATTCTAAATCATGTATTTTACAAGTATTTGAACCTAAACCATATGTTCCTCATGTATTTGAAGCTAAGCCTACCACTTCGCATTGATGTGAAGCTAAATCATGTGTTTCGCTTGGATTTGAAGCTAACTCGATTGTTTCGAATGCAGTTGATGCTAAATCATGTATATCACAAGTATTTGAAGCTGAACCATTTGATTCTCGTGAAAATTAAGCTAATCCATTTGTTTCGCTTGGATTTGAAGCTAAGCCTTCTACTTCGCATTGATTTGAAGCTAAATCATGTGTTTCGCTTGGATTTGAAGCTAACTCGCCTTTTTCGCATGCAGTTGAAGCTGAATCATGTATATCACAAGTATTTGAAGCTAAACCATTTCTTTCGCATGAATTTGAAGCTAAGCCTTCTACTTCGCATTGATTTGAAGCTAAATCTTGTGTTTTGCTTGGTTTTGAAGCTAAGTCGTTTGTTACGCATGCAGTTGAATCTAAATCATGTATATCACAAGTATTTTAAGCTAAACCATTTGATTCGCATGGATTTGAAGATAAGCCTCCTACTTCGCATTAATTTGAAGCTAACTCTATTGATTCGACTGCATTTGAATCTATATCACTTATATCGCAATTATCTGAAGATAAATCATTTGCTTCTCATGTATTTGAAGCTATGCCGTCTATTTCGCATTTATTTGAAGCTAAATCATATGTTTCGCATGGATTTGAAGCTAACTCGTTTGTTTCGCCTGTATTTGAAGATAAATCGTGTATATCACAAGTATTTGAAGCTAAACCATTTCTATCGCATGAATTTGAAGCTAAGCCTTCTACTTCGCATTGATTTGAAGCTAAATCATGTGTTTCGCTTGGTTTTGAAGCTAACTCGTTTGTTTCGCATGCAGTTGAAGCTGACTCATGTATATCACAAGTATTTGAAGCTAAACCATTTCTATTGCATGAATTTGAAGCTAAGCCTTCTATTTCGCATTTATTTGAAGCTAATTCATATGTTTCACATGGATTTGAAGCTAACTCGTTTTTTTCGCCTGTATTTGAAGATAAATCATGTATATCACAAGTATTTGAAGCTAAACCATTCGCATCGCGTGGATTTGAAGCAAAGCCTTCAACTTCGCATTGACTTGAAGTTAAATCATGTGTTTCGCTTGGATTTGAAGCTAACTCGTTTTTTTCGCCTGTATTTGGGGATAAATCATGTATATCTCAAGTACCTGAATATAAACCATCTGTTTCGCATGAATATTGAGCTAAACTATGTGATTCGCATGAATTTGAAGCTAAATGATGTGTTTCGCTTGGTTTAGAAGCTAACTCTTTTGCTTCGCCTGCATTTGAAGATAAATCATGTATAGCACAAGTATTTGAAGCTAACCCATTTGTATCGCGTGGATTTGAAGCTAAGCGTTCCACTTCGCATTGATTTGAAGCTAACTCGATTGTTTCGCCTGCATTTGAAGCTATATCACTTACATCGCAATTATCTGCAGATAAATCATTTGTTTCTCATGTATTTGAAGCTAAGCCTTCCACTTCGCATTGATTTGAACCTAAATAATGTGTTTCGCTTGGATTTGAAGGTAAAGCGTTTGTTTCGCATGCAGTTGAAGCTAAATCATGTATATCACAAGTATTTGAAGCTAAACCATTTGTTTCTCATGTATTTGAAGCTAAGCGTTCCACTTCGCATTGATTTGAAGCTAACTCGATTGTTTCGCCTGCATTTGAAGCAATATCACTTACATCGCAATTATCTGAAGATAAATCATTTGTTTCTCATGTATTTGAAGCTATATCACTTACATCGCAATTATCTGAAGATAAATCATTTGTTTCTCAAGAATTTGAAGCTAAGGCGTCTATTTCGCATTTATTTGAAGCTAAATCATATGTTTCGCATGGATGTGAATCTAACTCGTTTTTGTCGCCTGTATTTGAAGATAAATCTTGTATATCACAAGTATTTGAAGCTAAACCATTCGCTTCGCATGGATTTGAAGCAAAGCCTTCAACTTCGCATTGACTTGAAGATAAATCATGTGTTTCGCTTGGATTTGAAGCTAACTCGTTTGTTTCGCATGCAGTTGAAGCTAAATCATGTATATCACAAGTATTTGAAGCTAAACCATTTGTTTCGTATGGATTTGAAGATATGCCTCCTACTTCGCATTAATTTGAAGCTAACTCGATTGATTCGACTGCATTTGAATTTATATCACTTATATCGCAATTATCTGAAGATAAATCATTTGCTTCTCATGTATTTGAATCTAAGCCGTCTATTTCGCACTGATTTGAAGCTAAATCATATGTTTCGCATGGAATTGAAGCTAACTCGTTTTCTTCGCCTGTATTTGAAGATAAATCATTTATATCACAAGAATTTGAAGCTAAACCAATCTTTTCGCATGGATTTGAAGCAAAGCCTTCAATTTCGCATTGATTTGAAGATAAATCATGTGTTTCGCTTGGATTTGAATCTAACACGTTTGTTTCGCATGCAGTTGAAGCTAAAACATGTACATCACAAGTATCTGGATCTAATCCATCTGTTTCGCAAGAATATAAAGGCTATGAAGCTAATCCATGTGACTCGCGTGAATTTGAAGCTAAATCATGTGTTTCGCATGGATTTGAAGCTGTATCACTTATATCGCAATTATCTGAAGATAAATCATTTGCTTCTCATGTATTTGAAACTAAGCCGTCTATTGCGCATTGATTTGAAGCTAAATCATATGTTTCTCATGGATTTGGAGCTAACTCGTTTGTTTCGCCTGCAGTTGAAGCTAAATCATGTATATCACAAGTATTTGAAGCTAAACCATTTGATTCGCATGGATTTAATGCTAAGCCTTCTACTTCGCATTGATTTGAATCTATATCAAGTGTTTCGTTTGGATGTGAAGCAAACTCGTTTGTTTCGCATGCAGTTGAAGATATATCACTTATGTTCGCAAGTATTTGAAGCTAAATCATTCGATTCGCATCGATTTGAAGATGAGCCTCCTACTTCGCATTGATTTGGAGCTAACTCATGTGTTTCGATTGGATTTGAAGCTAAGCCACCTACTTCGCATTGATTTGAAGAAAATCATGTGTTTCGTTTGGATTTAAATCTAACACGTTTGTTTCGCATGCAGTTGAAGCTAAATCGTGTATATCACAAGTATTTGAAGCTAAACCATTTGTTTCGCATGGATTCGAAAATCGGCCTTCTATTTCGCATTGATTTGAAGCTAAATCATGAGTTTCGCATGGATTTGAAGCAAACTCGTTTGTTTCGCATGGATTTGAAGCGAACTCGTTTGTTTCGCATGCAGTTGAACATATATCACTTATGTTCGCAAGTATTTGAAGCTAAATCATTCGATTCGCATCGATTTGAAAATGTGCCTCCTACTTCGCATTGATTTGGAGCTAACTCATGTGTTTCGATTGGATTTGAAGCTAAGCCTTCTACTTCCCATTGATTTGAAGCTAAATCATGTTTTTCGCTTGGATTTGATGCTAACTCGCTTGTTTCGCATGCAGTTGAAGCTGAGTCATGTATATCACAAATATTTGAGAGCTAAGCCATTTGTATCTCATGTTTTCGAAGCTAAGCCGTCTACTTCGCATTGATTTGAAGCTAAGTCATGTGTTTCTCATGGAATTGAAGCAACACGTTTCTATCGCATGGATTTAAAGCTAACTCGTTTGTCTCGCCTGCATTTGAAGCTAAATCATATATATCACAAATATTTGAAGCTAAACCATTTGTTTCGCATGGATTTGAAGTTAAGCCTTCGACTTCGCATTGATTTGTAGCTAAATCATGTGTTCCGCCTGGATTTCAAGATAACTCGATTGTTTCGCATGCAGTTGAAGCTAAATCATGTATATCGCAAATATTTGAAGCTAAACCATTTGTTTCGCATGGATTAGAAAGTAAGCCTTCTACCTTGTATTGATTTTAAGCTAAATCATGGGTTTCGCATGGATTTAAAGCTAACTCGTTTATTTCGCATGTATTTGAAGCTAAGCCTTCGACTTCGCATTGATTTGAAGCAAAATCAAGTATTTCGCTTGGATTTGAAGCTAAATCATGTGTTTCGCTTGGTTTTGAAGCTAACGCGTTTGTTTCGCATGCATTTGAAGCTGCATCATGTATATCACAAGTATTTGAAGCCAAACCATTTGTTTCGCATGAATTTGAAGCTAAGCCTTCTACTTCGCATTGATTTGAATCTAAACCATGTGTTTCGCTTGGTTTTGAAGCTAACTCGATTGATTCGACTGCATTTGAATCTATATCACCTATATCGCAATTATCTGAAGAAAAATCATTTGTTTCTCATGTATTTGAAGCTAAGCGGTCTATTTCGCATTGATATGAACCTAAATAATGTGTTTCGCTTGGATTTGAAGCTAACTCGTTTTTTTCGCCTGTATTTGGAGATAAATCACGTATATCACAAGTATTTAGAGCTAAACCATTCGCTTCGCATGGATTTGAAGCAATGCCTTCAACTTCGCATTGACTTGAAGATAAATCATGTGTTTCGCTTGGATTTGAAGCTAACTCTTTTGTTTCGCCTGCAGTTGAAGTTAAATCATGTATATCAGAAGTATTTGATGCTAAACCACTTGTTTCACATTGATTTGATGATAAGCCTTCTACGTCGCATTGATTTGAAGCTAAGCCTTCTATTTCGCATTGATTTGAATCTAAACCATGTGTTTCGCTTGGTTTTGAAGCTAACTCGATTGATTCGACTGCATTTGAATCTATATCACTTATATCGCAATTATCTGAAGAAAAATCATTTGTTTCTCATGTATTTGAAGCTAAGCGGTCTATTTCGCATTGATTTGAACCTAAATAATGTGTTTCGCTTGGATTTGAAGCTAACTCTTTTGTTTCGCCTGCATTTGAAGATAAATCATGTATAGCACAAGTATTTGAAGCTAAACCATTTGTATCGCGTGGATTTGAAGATATGACTTCTACTTCGCATTGATTTGAAGCTAACTCGATTGTTTCGCCTGCATTTGAAGCTATATCACTTATAACGCAATTATCTGCAGCCAAGCCATTTGTTTCTCATGTATTTGAAGCTAAACCTTCCACTTCGCATTGATTTGAACCTAAATAATGTGTTTCGCTTGGATTTGAAGGTAAAGCGTTTGTTTCGCATGCAGTTGAAGCTAAATCATGTATATCACAAGTATTTGAAGCTAAACCATTTGTTTCTCATGTATTTGAAGCTAAGCCGTCTATTTCGCATTTATTTGAAGCTAAATCATATGTTTCGCATGGATTTGAAGCTAACTCGTTTTTTTCGCCTGTATTTGAAGATAAGTCATGTATATCACAAGTATTTGTAGCTAAACCATTCGCTTCGCATGGATTTGAAACAAAGCCTTCAACTTCGCATTGACTTGAAGATAAATCATGTGTTCGCTTGGATTTGAAGCTAACTCGTTTGTTTCGCTCCCAGTTGAAGCTAAATCATGTATATCACGAGTATTTGTAGCTAAACAATTTGATTCGCACGGATTTGAAGCAAAGCCTTCTACTTCGCATTGATTTGAGGCTAAATCACGTGATTCGCGTGGATTTGAAGCTAACTCGTTTTTTCGCATGCAGTTGAAGCTAAATAATGTATATCACAGGTATTTGAAGCTAAACCATTTGTTTCGCATGGATTCGTAGATAACCCTTCTACTTCGCATTGATTTGATGCTAAATCATGTGTTTCGCACGGATTTGAATTTGACTCGTTTGTGTCGCATGCTGTTGAAGCTAAATCATGTATATCACAAGAATTTGAAGCAAAACCATTTGTTTCGCATGGATTCGAAGCTAAGCGTTCTACTCCGCATTGATTTGAAGATAAATCATGTATTCGCTTGCATTTAAGCCAACTCGTTTGATTCGCATGCAGTTGACGCTATATCACTTATATTCGCAAGTATTTGAAGATAAATCACTCGTTTCGCATGGATTTGAAGCTAAGCCTCCTACTTCGTATTGATTTGAAGCCAAATCATGTGTTTCGATTGGATTTGAAACTACCTCGTTTGTTTCGCATGCAGTTGAAGCTAAATCATGTATATAACAAGTATTTGAAGCTAAATCATTTGTGTCGTATGGATTTGATGCTAAGCCTTCGGCGTCGCATTGAATTGGAGCTAAATCATGTGTTACGCTTGGATTTGAAGCTCACTCGTTTGTTTCGCCTGCATTTGAAGCTATATCACTTATATCGCAAGTATATGAATCTAAATAATTTCGGTCGCATGGATTTGATGCTAATCCTTCTACTTCGCACTGATTTCAAGCTAAATCATGTGTTTCACTTGGATTTGAAGATAACTCGTTTGTTTCGCATGCAGTTGAGGCTATATCACTTATATTCGCAAGTATTTGAAGGTCAATCATTCGTTTCGCATGGATTTGAAGCTAAGCCTTCTACTTCGCATGAATTTGAATCTAAATCATGTGTTTGGCTTGGTTTTGAAGCTAACTCGTTTGTTTCTCATGCAGTTGAAGCTAAATCATGTATATCACAAGTATTTGAAGCTAAACCATTCGCCTCTCATGGATTTGAAGCAAAGCCTTCAACTTCACATTGATTTGAAGATAAATCATGTGTTTCGCTTGGATTTGAAGCTAACACGTTTGTTTCGCATGCAGTTGAAGCTAAAACATGTACATCCAAGTATCTGAATCTAATCCATCTGTTTCGCAAGAATATGAAGCCATGAAGCTAATCCATGTGATTCGCATGAATTTGAAGCTAAATCACGTGTATCGCATGTATTTGAAGCTATATCACATATATAGCAATTATCTGAAGATAAATCATTTGTTTCTCATGTATTTAAAGCTAAGCCTTCTACTTCGCATTGATTTGAAACTAAATCATGTGTTTCGTACGGATTTGAAGTTAACTTGTTTGTTTCGCCTGCATTTGAAGCTATATCATATATATTCGCAAGTATTTCAAACTAAAACGTTCCTTTCGCATGGATTTGAAACTAAGCGTTCTACTTCGAATGAATTTGAAGCTAAATAGTGTGTTTCGCATGGATTTGAAGCTAACTCGTTTGTTTCGAATGCAGTTGAATCTAAATCATGTATATCACATATATTTGAAGCTGAACAATTGTTTCGCATGAATATTAAGCTAAACCATGTGTTTCGAATGAATTTGATGCTAAATCATGTGTTTCGCATGGATTTGAAGCTAATTCTTTTATTTCGCCTGCATGTGAACCAATATCACTTATATTCGCCAGTATTTGAAGATAAATCATTCGTTTCGCATGGATCTGAAGCTAAGCCTCCTACTTCGTATTGATTTGAAGATAAATCATGTATTCGCTTGGATTTGAAGCCAACTCGTTTGTTTCGCCTGCAGTTGAAGCTAATTCATGTATATCACAATTATTTGAAGCTGAACCATTTGTTTCACATGGATTTGAAGCTAAGCCGTCTACTTCGCATTGATTTGAAGATGAATCATGTGTTTCGCTTGGATTTGAAGTTCACTCTTTTGTTTCGCCTGCATTTGAAGCTATATCACTTATATCGCAAGTATATGAATCTAAATAATCTGTATCGCATGGATTTGATGCTAATCCTTCTACTTCGCATTGATTTGAAGCTAAATCATGTGTTTCGCATGGATTAGAAGATAACTCGTTTGTATCGCATGCAGTTGAATCTATATCACTTATATACGTAAGTATTTGAAGCCAAATAATTCGTTTCGCAAGGATTTGAAGCTAAGCATTCTACTTCGCTTGAATTTGAAGCTAACTCATGTGTTTCGATTGGATTTGAAATTAACTTGTTTGTTTCGCATGCAGTTGAAGCTAAATCATGTATAAAACAAGTATTTGAAGCTAAGCCATTTGTTACGCATGGATTTAAAGCTAAGCCTTCTACTTCGCATTGATTTGTAGCTATATCATGTGTTCGGCATGGATTTGAAGATAACTCCTTTGTTTCGCATCCAGTTGAAGCTAAATCATGTATATCACAAGTATGTGAAGCTAAACCATTTTATTCGCATGGATTTGAAGCTAAGCCTTCTACTTCGCATTGATATGAAGCTAACTCGTTTGTTTCGCATGCAGTTGATGCTAAATCATGTATATCACAAGTATTTTAAGCTAAACCATTCGATTCGCATGGATTTAAAGCTAAGCCTTCTACTTCGCATTGATTTGTAGCTAAATCATGTGTTCCGCATGGATTTCAAGATAACTCGATTGTGTCGCATGCAGCTGAAGCTCACTCATATATATCACAAGTATTTGTAGCTAAACCATTTGTTTCGCATTGGTTTTAAAGCTAAGCCTTCTATTTCGCATTGATTTGTAGCCAAATCATCAGTTTCGCAGGGATTTGAAGCTAACTCGTTTGTTTCGCATGGATTTGAAGCTAACTCGTTTGTTTCGCATGCAGTTAAAGCAAAATCATGTATATCAGAAGTTTTTGAAGCTAACCATTCGTTTCGCATGGATTTGAAGTTAAGCCTTCGACTTCGCATTGATTTGTAGCTAAATCATGTGTTCCGCCTGCATTTCAAGATAACACGATTGTTTCGCATGCAGTTGAAGCTCAATCATGTATATCTCAAGTATTTGAAGCTAAACCATTTGTTTCGCATTGTTTCTGAAGCTAAACCTTCTATTTCGCATTTATTTAAAGCTAAATCATGCGTTTCGTATGGAATTGAAGCTATCTCGTTTGTTTCGCATGGATTTGACGTTAACTCGATTGCTTCCCATGCATTTGAAGCTCAATCATGTACATCTCAAGTATTTGAAGCTAAACCATTTGTTTCGCATTGGTTTTGAAGCTAAGCCTTCTATTTCGCATATGATTTGAAGCTAAATCATGTGTTCTGCCTGGATTTCAAGATAACTCGATTGTTTCGCATGCAGTTGAAGCTAAATCATGTATATCGCAAATATTTGAAGCTAAACCATTTGTTTCGCATGGATTAGAAAGTAAGCCTTCTATCTTGTATTGATTTTAAGCTAAATCATGGGTTTCGCATGGATTTAAATCTAACTCGTTTATTTCGCATGCATTTGAAGCTAAGCCTTCGACTTCGCATTGATTTGAAGCAAAATCAAGTATTTCGCTTGGATTTGAAGCTAACTCGTTTGTTTCGCATGCAGTTGAAGCTCAATTATGTATCTCACAAGTATTTGAAGCTAATCCATTTGTTTCGCACGGATTTGAAGCTAAGCCTTCTCCTTCGCATTGATTTGAAGCTAAATCATGTCTTACGCTTGGATTTGAAGCTCACTCCTTTGTTTCTCCTGCATTTGAAGATATATCACTTATATCGCAAGTATTTGAAGCTAAATCATTTGTGTCGCATGGAATTGATGCTAAGCCTTCTACTTCGCTTTGATTTGGAGCTAAATCGTGCGTTTCGCATGGATTTAAAGCTAACACGTTTGTTTCGCATGCAGTTGAATCTAAATCATATATATCACAAGTATTTGAAGATAATCCATTTGATTCGCATGGATTTGAAGCTAAGCCTTCTACTTCGCATTGATTTGAAGTTAAATAAAGTGTTTCGTTTGGATTTGAAGCAAACTTGTTTGTTTCGCATACAGTTGAAGCTATATCACTTATGTTCGCAAGTATTTGAAGCTAAATCATTCGTTTCGCATGGATTCGAAAATCAGCCTTCTATTTCGCATTGATTTGAAGCTAAATCATGAGTTTCGCATGGATTTGAAGCTAACTCGTTTGTTTCGCATGGATTTGAAGCTAACTCATTTGTTCCGCATGCAGTTGAACCAAAATCATGTATATCACAAGTATTTGAAGCTAAACCATTTGTTTCGCATTGGTTTTGAAACTAAGCCTTCTAATTCGCATTTTTTGAAGCTAAATCAATTGTTTCGCTTGGATTTGAAGTTAACTCGTTAGTTTCGCATGCAGTTGACGCTAAATCATGTATATCACAAGTATTTGAAGCTAAACCATTTGATTCTCATGGATTTGGAGCTAAGCCTTCTACTTCGCATTGATTTCAAGCTATATCATGTGTTTCGCATGGATTTAAAGCTAACACGTTTGTGTCGCATGCAGTTGAAGCTAAATCATGTATATCACAAGTATTTGAAGCTAAACCGTTTTTTCGCATGGATTCGAAAATCAGCCTTCTATTTCGCACTGATTGGAAGCTAAATCATGCGTTTCGCATAGAATTGAAGCAATCTCGTTTGTTTCGCATGGATTTGAAGCTAACTCGTTTGTTTCGCCTGCAGTTGAAGCTCAATTATGTATCTCACAAGTATTTGAAGCTAAACCATTCGCCTCTCATGGATTTGAAGCAAAGCCTTCAACTTCACATTGATTTGAAGATAAATCATGTGTTTCGCTTGGATTTGAAGCTAACACGTTTGTTTCGCATGCAGTTGAAGCTAAAACATGTACATCCAAGTATCTGAATCTAATCCATCTGTTTCGCAAGAATATGAAGCCATGAAGCTAATCCATGTGATTCGCATGAATTTGAAGCTAAATCACGTGTATCGCATGTATTTGAAGCTATATCACATATATAGCAATTATCTGAAGATAAATCATTTGTTTCTCATGTATTTAAAGCTAAGCCTTCTACTTCGCATTGATTTGAAACTAAATCATGTGTTTCGTACGGATTTGAAGTTAACTTGTTTGTTTCGCCTGCATTTGAAGCTATATCATATATATTCGCAAGTATTTCAAACTAAAACGTTCCTTTCGCATGGATTTGAAACTAAGCGTTCTACTTCGAATGAATTTGAAGCTAAATAGTGTGTTTCGCATGGATTTGAAGCTAACTCGTTTGTTTCGAATGCTGTTGAATCTAAATCATGTATATCACATATATTTGAAGCTGAACAATTGTTTCGCATGAATATTAAGCTAAACCATGTGTTTCGAATGAATTTGATGCTAAATCATGTGTTTCGCATGGATTTGAAGCTAATTCTTTTATTTCGCCTGCATGTGAACCAATATCACTTATATTCGCCAGTATTTGAAGATAAATCATTCGTTTCGCATGGATCTGAAGCTAAGCCTCCTACTTCGTATTGATTTGAAGATAAATCATGTATTCGCTTGGATTTGAAGCCAACTCGTTTGTTTCGCCTGCAGTTGAAGCTAATTCATGTATATCACAATTATTTGAAGCTGAACCATTTGTTTCACATTGATTTGAAGCTAAGCCGTCTACTTCGCATTGATTTGAAGATGAATCATGTGTTTCGCTTGGATTTGAAGTTCACTCTTTTGTTTCGCCTGCATTTGAAGCTATATCACTTATATCGCAAGTATATGAATCTAAATAATCTGTATCGCATGGATTTGATGCTAATCCTTCTACTTCGCATTGATTTGAAGCTAAATCATGTGTTTCGCATGGATTAGAAGATAACTCGTTTGTATCGCATGCAGTTGAATCTATATCACTTATATACGTAAGTATTTGAAGCCAAATAATTCGTTTCGCAAGGATTTGAAGCTAAGCATTCTACTTCGCTTGAATTTGAAGCTAACTCATGTGTTTCGATTGGATTTGAAATTAACTTGTTTGTTTCGCATGCAGTTGAAGCTAAATCATGTATAAAACAAGTATTTGAAGCTAAGCCATTTGTTACGCATGGATTTAAAGCTAAGCCTTCTACTTCGCATTGATTTGTAGCTATATCATGTGTTCGGCATGGATTTGAAGATAACTCCTTTGTTTCGCATCCAGTTGAAGCTAAATCATGTATATCACAAGTATGTGAAGCTAAACCATTTTATTCGCATGGATTTGAAGCTAAGCCTTCTACTTCGCATTGATATGAAGCTAACTCGTTTGTTTCGCATGCAGTTGATGCTAAATCATGTATATCACAAGTATTTTAAGCTAAACCATTCGATTCGCATGGATTTAAAGCTAAGCCTTCTACTTCGCATTGATTTGTAGCTAAATCATGTGTTCCGCATGGATTTCAAGATAACTCGATTGTGTCGCATGCAGCTGAAGCTCACTCATATATATCACAAGTATTTGTAGCTAAACCATTTGTTTCGCATTGGTTTTAAAGCTAAGCCTTCTATTTCGCATTGATTTGTAGCCAAATCATCAGTTTCGCAGGGATTTGAAGCTAACTCGTTTGTTTCGCATGGATTTGAAGCTAACTCGTTTGTTTCGCATGCAGTTAAAGCAAAATCATGTATATCAGAAGTTTTTGAAGCTAACCATTCGTTTCGCATGGATTTGAAGTTAAGCCTTCGACTTCGCATTGATTTGTAGCTAAATCATGTGTTCCGCCTGCATTTCAAGATAACACGATTGTTTCGCATGCAGTTGAAGCTCAATCATGTATATCTCAAGTATTTGAAGCTAAACCATTTGTTTCGCATTGTTTCTGAAGCTAAACCTTCTATTTCGCATTTATTTAAAGCTAAATCATGCGTTTCGTATGGAATTGAAGCTATCTCGTTTGTTTCGCATGGATTTGACGTTAACTCGATTGCTTCCCATGCATTTGAAGCTCAATCATGTACATCTCAAGTATTTGAAGCTAAACCATTTGTTTCGCATTGGTTTTGAAGCTAAGCCTTCTATTTCGCATATGATTTGAAGCTAAATCATGTGTTCTGCCTGGATTTCAAGATAACTCGATTGTTTCGCATGCAGTTGAAGCTAAATCATGTATATCGCAAATATTTGAAGCTAAACCATTTGTTTCGCATGGATTAGAAAGTAAGCCTTGTATCTTGTATTGATTTTAAGCTAAATCATGGGTTTCGCATGGATTTAAATCTAACTCGTTTATTTCGCATGCATTTGAAGCTAAGCCTTCGACTTCGCATTGATTTGAAGCAAAATCAAGTATTTCGCTTGGATTTGAAGCTAACTCGTTTGTTTCGCATGCAGTTGAAGCTCAATTATGTATCTCACAAGTATTTGAAGCTAATCCATTTGTTTCGCACGGATTTGAAGCTAAGCCTTCTCCTTCGCATTGATTTGAAGCTAAATCATGTCTTACGCTTGGATTTGAAGCTCACTCCTTTGTTTCTCCTGCATTTGAAGATATATCACTTATATCGCAAGTATTTGAAGCTAAATCATTTGTGTCGCATGGAATTGATGCTAAGCCTTCTACTTCGCTTTGATTTGGAGCTAAATCGTGCGTTTCGCATGGATTTAAAGCTAACACGTTTGTTTCGCATGCAGTTGAATCTAAATCATATATATCACAAGTATTTGAAGATAATCCATTTGATTCGCATGGATTTGAAGCTAAGCCTTCTACTTCGCATTGATTTGAAGTTAAATAAAGTGTTTCGTTTGGATTTGAAGCAAACTTGTTTGTTTCGCATACAGTTGAAGCTATATCACTTATGTTCGCAAGTATTTGAAGCTAAATCATTCGTTTCGCATGGATTCGAAAATCAGCCTTCTATTTCGCATTGATTTGAAGCTAAATCATGAGTTTCGCATGGATTTGAAGCTAACTCGTTTGTTTCGCATGGATTTGAAGCTAACTCATTTGTTCCGCATGCAGTTGAACCAAAATCATGTATATCACAAGTATTTGAAGCTAAACCATTTGTTTCGCATTGGTTTTGAAACTAAGCCTTCTATTTCGCATTTTTTGAAGCTAAATCAATTGTTTCGCTTGGATTTGAAGTTAACTCGTTAGTTTCGCATGCAGTTGACGCTAAATCATGTATATCACAAGTATTTGAAGCTAAACCATTTGATTCTCATGGATTTGGAGCTAAGCCTTCTACTTCGCATTGATTTCAAGCTATATCATGTGTTTCGCATGGATTTAAAGCTAACACGTTTGTGTCGCATGCAGTTGAAGCTAAATCATGTATATCACAAGTATTTGAAGCTAAACCGTTTTTTCGCATGGATTCGAAAATCAGCCTTCTATTTCGCACTGATTGGAAGCTAAATCATGCGTTTCGCATAGAATTGAAGCAATCTCGTTTGTTTCGCATGGATTTGAAGCTAACTCGTTTGTTTCGCCTGCAGTTGAAGCTCAATTATGTATCTCACAAGTATTTGAAGCTAATCCATTTGTTTCGCATGGATTTGAAGCTAAGCCTTCTCCTTCGCATTGATTTGAAGCTAAATCATGTCTTACGCTTGGATTTGAAGCTCACTCCTTTGTTTCTCCTGCATTTGAAGCTATATCACTTATATCGCAAGTATTTGAAGCTAAATCATTTATGTCGCATGGAATTGATGCTAAGCCTTCTACTTCGCTTTGATTTGGAGCTAAATCGTGCGTTTCGCATGGATTTAAAGCTAACACGTTTGTTTCGCATGCAGTTGAATCTAAATCATATATATCACAAATATTTGAAGCTAAACCATTTGTTTCGCATGGATTTGAAGTTAAGCCTTCTACTTCGCATTGATTTGTAGCTAAATCATGTGTTCCGCCTGGATTTCAATATAACTCGATTGTTTCGCATGCAGTTAAAGTTCAATCATGTATACCTCAAGTATTTGAAGCTAAACCATTTGTTTCGCATTGTTTTTGAAGTTAAGCCTTCTATTTCACATTGATTTGAAGCTAAATCATGAGTTTCGCATGGATTTGAAGCTAACTCGTTTGTTTCGCATCGATTTGAAGCTAATTCTTCTACTACGCATTGATTTGAAGTTAAAATATGTTTTACCCTGGGATTTGAAGCTCACTCGTTTGTTTCGCCTGCATTTGAAGCTATGTCACTTATATCCAAGGTGTTTGTAGCTAAACAATTTGCTTCTAATGTATTTCAAGCTAAGCCTTCCACTTCGAATTGATTTGAAACTAAGTAATGTGTTTCGCTTGTATTTGAAGCTAAAGCGTTTGTTTCGAATGCAGTTGAAGCTACATCACGTATATCACAAGTATTTCAAGCAAAATCATTCGTTTCGCATGGATTTGAAGCTAGGCCTTCTACTTCGCATGAATTCGAAGCTAAATCATGTGTTTCGATTGGATTTGAAGCTAACTCGTTTGTTTCACATGCAGTTGAAGCTAATCATGTATATCACAAGTATTTAAAGCTAAACCATTCGTTTCGCATGGATTTGAAGCTAAGCCTTCTACTTCGCATTGATTTGAATCTAAATCATGTGTTTGGCTTGGTTTTGAAGCTAACTCGTTTGTTTCGCATGCAGTTGAAGCTAAATCATGTATATCACAAGTATTTGAAGCTAAACCATTCGCCTCTCATGGATTTGAAGCAAAGCCTTCAACTTCAAATTGATTTGAAGATAAATCATGTGTTTCGCTTGGATTTGAAGCTAACTCGATTTTTTCGCCTGTATTTGGAGATAAATCATGTATATCACAAATATTTGAAGCTGAACCATTCGCTTCGCATGGATTTGAAGCAAAGCCTTCAACTTCGCATTGATTTGAAGATAAATCATGTGTTCCGCTTGGATTTGAAGCTAACTCGTTTGTGTCGCATGCAGTTGAAGCTAAATCATGTATATCACAAGTATTTGAAGCTAAACCGTTTTTTCGCATGGATTCGAAATCAGCCTTCTATTTCGCACTGATTGGAAGCTAAATCATGCGTTTCGCATAGAATTGAAGCAATCTCGTTTGTTTCGCATGGATTTGAAGCTAACTCGTTTGTTTCGCCTGCAGTTGAAGCTCAATTATGTATCTCACAAGTATTTGAAGCTAATCCATTTGTTTCGCATGGATTTGAAGCTAAGCCTTCTCCTTCGCATTGATTTGAAGCTAAATCATGTCTTACGCTTGGATTTGAAGCTCACTCCTTTGTTTCTCCTGCATTTGAAGCTATATCACTTATATCGCAAGTATTTGAAGCTAAATCATTTGTGTCGCATGGAATTGATGCTAAGCCTTCTACTTCGCTTTGATTTGGAGCTAAATCGTGCGTTTCGCATGGATTTAAAGCTAACACGTTTGTTTCGCATGCAGTTGAATCTAAATCATATATATCACAAATATTTGAAGCTAAACCATTTGTTTCGCATGGATTTGAAGTTAAGCCTTCCACTTCGCATTGATTTGTAGCTAAATCATGTGTTCCGCCTGGATTTCAAGATAACTCGATTGTTTCGCATGCAGTTAAAGTTCAATCATGTATACCTCAAGTATTTGAAGCTAAACCATTTGTTTCGCATTGTTTTTGAAGCTAAGCCTTCTATTTCACATTGATTTGAAGCTAAATCATGAGTTTCGCATGGATTTGAAGCTAACTCGTTTGTTTCGCATGGATTTGAAGCTAATTCTTCTACTACGCATTGATTTGAAGTTAAAATATGTTTTACCCTGGGATTTGAAGCTCACTCGTTTGTTTCGCCTGCATTTGAAGCTATGTCACTTATATCCAAGGTGTTTGTAGCTAAACAATTTGCTTCTAATGTATTTCAAGCTAAGCCTTCCACTTCGAATTGATTTGAAACTAAGTAATGTGTTTCGCTTGTATTTGAAGCTAAAGCGTTTGTTTCGAATGCAGTTGAAGCTACATCACGTATATCACAAGTATTTCAAGCAAAATCATTCGTTTCGCATGGATTTGAAGCTAAGCCTTCTACTTCGCATTGATTTGAATCTAAATCATGTGTTTGGCTTGGTTTTGAAGCTAACTCGTTTGTTTCGCATGCAGTTGAAGCTAAATCGTGTATATCACAAGTATTTGAAGCTAAACCATTTGTTTCGCATGGATTCGAAAATCGGCCTTCTATTTCGCATTGATTTGAAGCTAAATCATGCGTTTCGTATGGAATTGAAGCTATCTCGTTTGTTTCGCATGGATTTGACGCTAACTCGATTGCTTCCCATGCATTTGAAGCTCAATCATGTACATCTCAAGTATTTGAAGCTAAACCATTTGTTTCGCATTGGTTTTGAAGCTAAGCCTTCTATTTCGCATATGATTTGAAGCTAAGTCAAGTTCCGCATGCAGTTAAAGTTCAATCATGTATACCTCAAGTATTTGAAGCTAAACCATTTGTTTCGCATTGTTTTTGAAGCTAAGCCTTCTATTTCACATTGATTTGAAGCTAAAGCATGAGTTTCGCATGGATTTGAAGCTAACTCGTTTGTTTCGCATGGATTTGAAGCTAATTCGTTTGTTTCGCATGCAGTTGAAGCAAAATCATGTATATCACAAGTATTTGAAACTAAACCATTTGTTTTGCGTGGTTTCGAAAATCAGCCTCCTATTTCGCTTTGATTTGAAGCAAAATCCTGTGTTTCTCATGGATTTGAAGATAACTTGTTTCTATCGCATGGATTTAAAGCTAACGCGTTTGTCTCGCCTGCATTTGAAACTAAATCATGTATATCACAAATATTTGAAGCTAAACCGTTTGTTTCGCATGGATTTGAAGTTAAGCCTTCGAGTTCGCATTGATTTGTAGCTAAATCATGTGTTCTGCCTGGATTTCAAGATAACTCGATTGTTTCGCATGCAGTTGTAGCTCAATCATGTATATCTCAAGTATTTGAAGCTAAACCATTCGTTTCGCATTGTTTTTGAAGCTAAGCCTTCTATTTCGCATTGATTTGAAGCTAAATCATGTGTTTCGCATGGATTTAAATCTAACACGTTTGTTTCGCATGCAGTTGAAGCTAAATCGTGTATATCACAATTATTTGAAGCTAAAGCATTTGTTTCGCATGGATTCGAAAATCGGTCTTCTATTTCGCATTGAGTTGAAGCTAAATCATGAGTTTCGCATGGATTTGAAGCTAACTCGTTTGTTTCGCATGGATTTGAAGCGAACTCGTTTGTTTCGCATGCAGTTGAAGCAAAATCATGTATATCACAAGTATTTGAAGCTAAACCATTTGATTCGCATGGATTTGATGCTAAGCCTTATACTTCGCATTGATTTGAAGCTATATCAAGTGTTTCGTTTGGATGTGAAGCAAACTCGTTTGTTTCGCATGCAGTTGAAGATATATCACTTATGTTCGCAAGTATTTGAAGCCAAATCATTCGATTCGCATGGATATGAAAATAAGCCTCCTACTTCGCATTGATTTGGAGCTAAATCATGTGTTTCGTTTGGATTTGTAGCTAAGCCTCCTACTTCGTATTCATTTGAAGAAAATCATTTGTTTCGTTTGGATTTGAAGCTAAATCGCTTGTTTCGCATGCAGTTGAAGCTGAATCATATATAAAACAAGTATTTGAAGCTAAACCCTTTGCTTCGCATGGATTTGAAGTTAAAATATGTTTTACCCTGGGATTTGAAGCTCACTCGTTTGTTTCGCCTGCATTTGAAGCTATGTCACTTATATCCAAGGTGTTTGTAGCTAAACAATTTGCTTCTAATGTATTTCAAGCTAAGCCTTCCACTTAGAATTGATTTGAAACTAAGTAATGTGTTTCGCTTGTATTTAAGCTAAAGCGTTTGTTTCGAATGCAGTTGAAGCTACATCATGTATATCACAAGTATTTCAAGCAAAATCATTCGTTTCGCATGGATTTGAAGCTAGGCCTTCTCCTTCGCATGAATTCGAAGCTAAATCATGTCTTACGCTTGGATTTGAAGCTCACTCCTTTGTTTCTCCTGCATTTGAAGATATATCACTTATATCGCAAGTATTTGAAGCTAAATCATTTGTGTCGCATGGAATTGATGCTAAGCCTTCTACTTCGCTTTGATTTGGAGCTAAATCGTGCGTTTCGCATGGATTTAAAGCTAACACGTTTGTTTCGCATGCAGTTGAATCTAAATCATATATATCACAAGTATTTGAAGATAATCCATTTGATTCGCATGGATTTGAAGCTAAGCCTTCTACTTCGCATTGATTTGAAGTTAAATAAAGTGTTTCGTTTGGATTTGAAGCAAACTTGTTTGTTTCGCATACAGTTGAAGCTATATCACTTATGTTCGCAAGTATTTGAAGCTAAATCATTCGTTTCGCATGGATTCGAAAATCAGCCTTCTATTTCGCATTGATTTGAAGCTAAATCATGAGTTTCGCATGGATTTGAAGCTAACTCGTTTGTTTCGCATGGATTTGAAGCTAACTCATTTGTTCCGCATGCAGTTGAACCAAAATCATGTATATCACAAGTATTTGAAGCTAAACCATTTGTTTCGCATTGGTTTTGAAACTAAGCCTTCTATTTCGCATTTTTTGAAGCTAAATCAATTGTTTCGCTTGGATTTGAAGTTAACTCGTTAGTTTCGCATGCAGTTGACGCTAAATCATGTATATCACAAGTATTTGAAGCTAAACCATTTGATTCTCATGGATTTGGAGCTAAGCCTTCTACTTCGCATTGATTTCAAGCTATATCATGTGTTTCGCATGGATTTAAAGCTAACACGTTTGTGTCGCATGCAGTTGAAGCTAAATCATGTATATCACAAGTATTTGAAGCTAAACCGTTTTTTCGCATGGATTCGAAAATCAGTCTTCTATTTCGCACTGATTGGAAGCTAAATCATGCGTTTCGCATAGAATTGAAGCAATCTCGTTTGTTTCGCATGGATTTGAAGCTAACTCGTTTGTTTCGCCTGCAGTTGAAGCTCAATTATGTATCTCACAAGTATTTGAAGCTAATCCATTTGTTTCGCATGGATTTGAAGCTAAGCCTTCTCCTTCGCATTGATTTGAAGCTAAATCATGTCTTACGCTTGGATTTGAAGCTCACTCCTTTGTTTCTCCTGCATTTGAAGCTATATCACTTATATCGCAAGTATTTGAAGCTAAATCATTTATGTCGCATGGAATTGATGCTAAGCCTTCTACTTCGCTTTGATTTGGAGCTAAATCGTGCGTTTCGCATGGATTTAAAGCTAACACGTTTGTTTCGCATGCAGTTGAATCTAAATCATATATATCACAAATATTTGAAGCTAAACCATTTGTTTCGCATGGATTTGAAGTTAAGCCTTCTACTTCGCATTGATTTGTAGCTAAATCATGTGTTCCGCCTGGATTTCAATATAACTCGATTGTTTCGCATGCAGTTAAAGTTCAATCATGTATACCTCAAGTATTTGAAGCTAAACCATTTGTTTCGCATTGTTTTTGAAGTTAAGCCTTCTATTTCACATTGATTTGAAGCTAAATCATGAGTTTCGCATGGATTTGAAGCTAACTCGTTTGTTTCGCATCGATTTGAAGCTAATTCTTCTACTACGCATTGATTTGAAGTTAAAATATGTTTTACCCTGGGATTTGAAGCTCACTCGTTTGTTTCGCCTGCATTTGAAGCTATGTCACTTATATCCAAGGTGTTTGTAGCTAAACAATTTGCTTCTAATGTATTTCAAGCTAAGCCTTCCACTTCGAATTGATTTGAAACTAAGTAATGTGTTTCGCTTGTATTTGAAGCTAAAGCGTTTGTTTCGAATGCAGTTGAAGCTACATCACGTATATCACAAGTATTTCAAGCAAAATCATTCGTTTCGCATGGATTTGAAGCTAGGCCTTCTACTTCGCATGAATTCGAAGCTAAATCATGTGTTTCGATTGGATTTGAAGCTAACTCGTTTGTTTCACATGCAGTTGAAGCTAATCATGTATATCACAAGTATTTAAAGCTAAACCATTCGTTTCGCATGGATTTGAAGCTAAGCCTTCTACTTCGCATTGATTTGAATCTAAATCATGTGTTTGGCTTGGTTTTGAAGCTAACTCGTTTGTTTCGCATGCAGTTGAAGCTAAATCATGTATATCACAAGTATTTGAAGCTAAACCATTCGCCTCTCATGGATTTGAAGCAAAGCCTTCAACTTCAAATTGATTTGAAGATAAATCATGTGTTTCGCTTGGATTTGAAGCTAACTCGATTTTTTCGCCTGTATTTGGAGATAAATCATGTATATCACAAATATTTGAAGCTGAACCATTCGCTTCGCATGGATTTGAAGCAAAGCCTTCAACTTCGCATTGATTTGAAGATAAATCATGTGTTCCGCTTGGATTTGAAGCTAACTCGTTTGTGTCGCATGCAGTTGAAGCTAAATCATGTATATCACAAGTATTTGAAGCTAAACCGTTTTTTCGCATGGATTCGAAATCAGCCTTCTATTTCGCACTGATTGGAAGCTAAATCATGCGTTTCGCATAGAATTGAAGCAATCTCGTTTGTTTCGCATGGATTTGAAGCTAACTCGTTTGTTTCGCCTGCAGTTGAAGCTCAATTATGTATCTCACAAGTATTTGAAGCTAATCCATTTGTTTCGCATGGATTTGAAGCTAAGCCTTCTCCTTCGCATTGATTTGAAGCTAAATCATGTCTTACGCTTGGATTTGAAGCTCACTCCTTTGTTTCTCCTGCATTTGAAGCTATATCACTTATATCGCAAGTATTTGAAGCTAAATCATTTGTGTCGCATGGAATTGATGCTAAGCCTTCTACTTCGCTTTGATTTGGAGCTAAATCGTGCGTTTCGCATGGATTTAAAGCTAACACGTTTGTTTCGCATGCAGTTGAATCTAAATCATATATATCACAATTATTTGAAGCTAAAGCATTTGTTTCGCATGGATTCGAAAATCGGTCTTCTATTTCGCATTGAGTTGAAGCTAAATCATGAGTTTCGCATGGATTTGAAGCTAACTCGTTTGTTTCGCATGGATTTGAAGCGAACTCGTTTGTTTCGCATGCAGTTGAAGCAAAATCATGTATATCACAAGTATTTGAAGCTAAACCATTTGATTCGCATGGATTTGATGCTAAGCCTTATACTTCGCATTGATTTGAAGCTATATCAAGTGTTTCGTTTGGATGTGAAGCAAACTCGTTTGTTTCGCATGCAGTTGAAGATATATCACTTATGTTCGCAAGTATTTGAAGCCAAATCATTCGATTCGCATGGATATGAAAATAAGCCTCCTACTTCGCATTGATTTGGAGCTAAATCATGTGTTTCGTTTGGATTTGTAGCTAAGCCTCCTACTTCGTATTCATTTGAAGAAAATCATTTGTTTCGTTTGGATTTGAAGCTAAATCGCTTGTTTCGCATGCAGTTGAAGCTGAATCATATATAAAACAAGTATTTGAAGCTAAACCCTTTGCTTCGCATGGATTTGAAGTTAAAATATGTTTTACCCTGGGATTTGAAGCTCACTCGTTTGTTTCGCCTGCATTTGAAGCTATGTCACTTATATCCAAGGTGTTTGTAGCTAAACAATTTGCTTCTAATGTATTTCAAGCTAAGCCTTCCACTTCGAATTGATTTGAAACTAAGTAATGTGTTTCGCTTGTATTTAAGCTAAAGCGTTTGTTTCGAATGCAGTTGAAGCTACATCATGTATATCACAAGTATTTCAAGCAAAATCATTCGTTTCGCATGGATTTGAAGCTAGGCCTTCTACTTCGCATGAATTCGAAGCTAAATCATGTCTTACGCTTGGATTTGAAGCTCACTCCTTTGTTTCTCCTGCATTTGAAGATATATCACTTATATCGCAAGTATTTGAAGCTAAATCATTTGTGTCGCATGGAATTGATGCTAAGCCTTCTACTTCGCTTTGATTTGGAGCTAAATCGTGCGTTTCGCATGGATTTAAAGCTAACACGTTTGTTTCGCATGCAGTTGAATCTAAATCATATATATCACAAGTATTTGAAGATAATCCATTTGATTCGCATGGATTTGAAGCTAAGCCTTCTACTTCGCATTGATTTGAAGTTAAATAAAGTGTTTCGTTTGGATTTGAAGCAAACTTGTTTGTTTCGCATACAGTTGAAGCTATATCACTTATGTTCGCAAGTATTTGAAGCTAAATCATTCGTTTCGCATGGATTCGAAAATCAGCCTTCTATTTCGCATTGATTTGAAGCTAAATCATGAGTTTCGCATGGATTTGAAGCTAACTCGTTTGTTTCGCATGGATTTGAAGCTAACTCATTTGTTCCGCATGCAGTTGAACCAAAATCATGTATATCACAAGTATTTGAAGCTAAACCATTTGTTTCGCATTGGTTTTGAAACTAAGCCTTCTATTTCGCATTTTTTGAAGCTAAATCAATTGTTTCGCTTGGATTTGAAGTTAACTCGTTAGTTTCGCATGCAGTTGACGCTAAATCATGTATATCACAAGTATTTGAAGCTAAACCATTTGATTCTCATGGATTTGGAGCTAAGCCTTCTACTTCGCATTGATTTCAAGCTATATCATGTGTTTCGCATGGATTTAAAGCTAACACGTTTGTGTCGCATGCAGTTGAAGCTAAATCATGTATATCACAAGTATTTGAAGCTAAACCGTTTTTTCGCATGGATTCGAAAATCAGCCTTCTATTTCGCACTGATTGGAAGCTAAATCATGCGTTTCGCATAGAATTGAAGCAATCTCGTTTGTTTCGCATGGATTTGAAGCTAACTCGTTTGTTTCGCCTGCAGTTGAAGCTCAATTATGTATCTCACAAGTATTTGAAGCTAATCCATTTGTTTCGCATGGATTTGAAGCTAAGCCTTCTCCTTCGCATTGATTTGAAGCTAAATCATGTCTTACGCTTGGATTTGAAGCTCACTCCTTTGTTTCTCCTGCATTTGAAGCTATATCACTTATATCGCAAGTATTTGAAGCTAAATCATTTATGTCGCATGGAATTGATGCTAAGCCTTCTACTTCGCTTTGATTTGGAGCTAAATCGTGCGTTTCGCATGGATTTAAAGCTAACACGTTTGTTTCGCATGCAGTTGAATCTAAATCATATATATCACAAATATTTGAAGCTAAACCATTTGTTTCGCATGGATTTGAAGTTAAGCCTTCTACTTCGCATTGATTTGTAGCTAAATCATGTGTTCCGCCTGGATTTCAATATAACTCGATTGTTTCGCATGCAGTTAAAGTTCAATCATGTATACCTCAAGTATTTGAAGCTAAACCATTTGTTTCGCATTGTTTTTGAAGTTAAGCCTTCTATTTCACATTGATTTGAAGCTAAATCATGAGTTTCGCATGGATTTGAAGCTAACTCGTTTGTTTCGCATCGATTTGAAGCTAATTCTTCTACTACGCATTGATTTGAAGTTAAAATATGTTTTACCCTGGGATTTGAAGCTCACTCGTTTGTTTCGCCTGCATTTGAAGCTATGTCACTTATATCCAAGGTGTTTGTAGCTAAACAATTTGCTTCTAATGTATTTCAAGCTGAGCCTTCCACTTCGAATTGATTTGAAACTAAGTAATGTGTTTCGCTTGTATTTGAAGCTAAAGCGTTTGTTTCGAATGCAGTTGAAGCTACATCACGTATATCACAAGTATTTCAAGCAAAATCATTCGTTTCGCATGGATTTGAAGCTAGGCCTTCTACTTCGCATGAATTCGAAGCTAAATCATGTGTTTCGATTGGATTTGAAGCTAACTCGTTTGTTTCACATGCAGTTGAAGCTAATCATGTATATCACAAGTATTTAAAGCTAAACCATTCGTTTCGCATGGATTTGAAGCTAAGCCTTCTACTTCGCATTGATTTGAATCTAAATCATGTGTTTGGCTTGGTTTTGAAGCTAACTCGTTTGTTTCGCATGCAGTTGAAGCTAAATCATGTATATCACAAGTATTTGAAGCTAAACCATTCGCCTCTCATGGATTTGAAGCAAAGCCTTCAACTTCAAATTGATTTGAAGATAAATCATGTGTTTCGCTTGGATTTGAAGCTAACTCGATTTTTTCGCCTGTATTTGGAGATAAATCATGTATATCACAAATATTTGAAGCTGAACCATTCGCTTCGCATGGATTTGAAGCAAAGCCTTCAACTTCGCATTGATTTGAAGATAAATCATGTGTTCCGCTTGGATTTGAAGCTAACTCGTTTGTGTCGCATGCAGTTGAAGCTAAATCATGTATATCACAAGTATTTGAAGCTAAACCGTTTTTTCGCATGGATTCGAAATCAGCCTTCTATTTCGCACTGATTGGAAGCTAAATCATGCGTTTCGCATAGAATTGAAGCAATCTCGTTTGTTTCGCATGGATTTGAAGCTAACTCGTTTGTTTCGCCTGCAGTTGAAGCTCAATTATGTATCTCACAAGTATTTGAAGCTAATCCATTTGTTTCGCATGGATTTGAAGCTAAGCCTTCTCCTTCGCATTGATTTGAAGCTAAATCATGTCTTACGCTTGGATTTGAAGCTCACTCCTTTGTTTCTCCTGCATTTGAAGCTATATCACTTATATCGCAAGTATTTGAAGCTAAATCATTTGTGTCGCATGGAATTGATGCTAAGCCTTCTACTTCGCTTTGATTTGGAGCTAAATCGTGCGTTTCGCATGGATTTAAAGCTAACACGTTTGTTTCGCATGCAGTTGAATCTAAATCATATATATCACAAATATTTGAAGCTAAACCATTTGTTTCGCATGGATTTGAAGTTAAGCCTTCCACTTCGCATTGATTTGTAGCTAAATCATGTGTTCCGCCTGGATTTCAAGATAACTCGATTGTTTCGCATGCAGTTAAAGTTCAATCATGTATACCTCAAGTATTTGAAGCTAAACCATTTGTTTCGCATTGTTTTTGAAGCTAAGCCTTCTATTTCACATTGATTTGAAGCTAAATCATGAGTTTCGCATGGATTTGAAGCTAACTCGTTTGTTTCGCATGGATTTGAAGCTAATTCTTCTACTACGCATTGATTTGAAGTTAAAATATGTTTTACCCTGGGATTTGAAGCTCACTCGTTTGTTTCGCCTGCATTTGAAGCTATGTCACTTATATCCAAGGTGTTTGTAGCTAAACAATTTGCTTCTAATGTATTTCAAGCTAAGCCTTCCACTTCGAATTGATTTGAAACTAAGTAATGTGTTTCGCTTGTATTTGAAGCTAAAGCGTTTGTTTCGAATGCAGTTGAAGCTACATCACGTATATCACAAGTATTTCAAGCAAAATCATTCGTTTCGCATGGATTTGAAGCTAAGCCTTCTACTTCGCATTGATTTGAATCTAAATCATGTGTTTGGCTTGGTTTTGAAGCTAACTCGTTTGTTTCGCATGCAGTTGAAGCTAAATCGTGTATATCACAAGTATTTGAAGCTAAACCATTTGTTTCGCATGGATTCGAAAATCGGCCTTCTATTTCGCATTGATTTGAAGCTAAATCATGCGTTTCGTATGGAATTGAAGCTATCTCGTTTGTTTCGCATGGATTTGACGCTAACTCGATTGCTTCCCATGCATTTGAAGCTCAATCATGTACATCTCAAGTATTTGAAGCTAAACCATTTGTTTCGCATGGATTCGAAAATCGGCCTTCTATTTCGCATTGATTTGAAGCTAAATCATGCGTTTCGTATGGAATTGAAGCTATCTCGTTTGTTTCGCATGGATTTGAAGCTAATTCGTTTGTTTCGCATGCAGTTGAAGCAAAATCATGTATATCACAAGTATTTGAAACTAAACCATTTGTTTTGCGTGGTTTCGAAAATCAGCCTCCTATTTCGCTTTGATTTGAAGCAAAATCCTGTGTTTCTCATGGATTTGAAGATAACTTGTTTCTATCGCATGGATTTAAAGCTAACGCGTTTGTCTCGCCTGCATTTGAAACTAAATCATGTATATCACAAATATTTGAAGCTAAACCGTTTGTTTCGCATGGATTTGAAGTTAAGCCTTCGAGTTCGCATTGATTTGTAGCTAAATCATGTGTTCTGCCTGGATTTCAAGATAACTCGATTGTTTCGCATGCAGTTGTAGCTCAATCATGTATATCTCAAGTATTTGAAGCTAAACCATTCGTTTCGCATTGTTTTTGAAGCTAAGCCTTCTATTTCGCATTGATTTGAAGCTAAATCATGTGTTTCGCATGGATTTAAATCTAACACGTTTGTTTCGCATGCAGTTGAAGCTAAATCGTGTATATCACAATTATTTGAAGCTAAAGCATTTGTTTCGCATGGATTCGAAAATCGGTCTTCTATTTCGCATTGAGTTGAAGCTAAATCATGAGTTTCGCATGGATTTGAAGCTAACTCGTTTGTTTCGCATGGATTTGAAGCGAACTCGTTTGTTTCGCATGCAGTTGAAGCAAAATCATGTATATCACAAGTATTTGAAGCTAAACCATTTGATTCGCATGGATTTGATGCTAAGCCTTATACTTCGCATTGATTTGAAGCTATATCAAGTGTTTCGTTTGGATGTGAAGCAAACTCGTTTGTTTCGCATGCAGTTGAAGATATATCACTTATGTTCGCAAGTATTTGAAGCCAAATCATTCGATTCGCATGGATATGAAAATAAGCCTCCTACTTCGCATTGATTTGGAGCTAAATCATGTGTTTCGTTTGGATTTGTAGCTAAGCCTCCTACTTCGTATTCATTTGAAGAAAATCATTTGTTTCGTTTGGATTTGAAGCTAAATCGCTTGTTTCGCATGCAGTTGAAGCTGAATCATATATAAAACAAGTATTTGAAGCTAAACCCTTTGCTTCGCATGGATTTGAAGTTAAAATATGTTTTACCCTGGGATTTGAAGCTCACTCGTTTGTTTCGCCTGCATTTGAAGCTATGTCACTTATATCCAAGGTGTTTGTAGCTAAACAATTTGCTTCTAATGTATTTCAAGCTAAGCCTTCCACTTCGAATTGATTTGAAACTAAGTAATGTGTTTCGCTTGTATTTAAGCTAAAGCGTTTGTTTCGAATGCAGTTGAAGCTACATCATGTATATCACAAGTATTTCAAGCAAAATCATTCGTTTCGCATGGATTTGAAGCTAGGCCTTCTACTTCGCATGAATTCGAAGCTAAATCATGTGTTTCGATTGGATTTGAAGCTAACTCGTTTGTTTCACATGCAGTTGAAGCCACATCACTTATATCGCAATTATCTGAAGATAAATCATTTGCTTCTCATGTATTTGAAGCTAAGCCGTCTATTTCGCATTGATTTGAAGCTAAATCATGTGTATCGCTTGGATTTGAAGCTATCACGTTTGTTTCGCATGCAGTTGAAGCTAAATCATGAATATCACAAGTATTTGACGCTAAACCATTTGTTTCGCATGGATTTGAAGATAAGTCTCCTACTTCGCATTAATTTGAAGCTAACTCGATTGATTCGACTGCATTTGAATCTATATCACTTATATCGCAATTATCTGTAGATAAATCATTTGCTTCTCATGTATTTGAAGCTAAGCCGTCTATTTCGCACTGATTTGAAGCTAAATTATATGTTTTATATGGATTTGAAGCTAACTCGATTTATTCGCCTGTATTTGAAGATAAATCATGTACATCACAAGTATTTGAAGCTAAACCATTTGTTTCGCATGGATTTGAAGAGAAGCCTCCTACTTCGCATTAATTTGAAGCTAACTCGATTGATTCGACTGCATTTGAATCTATATCACTTATATCGCAATTATCTGAAGATAAATCATTTGCTTCTCATGTATTTGAAGCTAAGCCGTCTATTTCGCACTGATTTGAAGCTAAATCATATGTTTCGCATGGATTTGAAGCTAACTCGTTTTCTTCGCCTGCATTTGAAGCTAAATCATGTATATCACAAGTATTTGAATCTAAACCATTTGTTTCGCATTGATTTGAAGATAAGCTTTCTACTTCGCATTGATTTGAAGCTAACTCGATTGTTTCGCCTGCATTTGCAGCTATATCACATATATCGCAATTATCTGATGATAAATCATATGTTTCTCATGTATTTGAACATAAGCCTTGTACTTCGCATTGATTTGAAGCTAAATCATGTGTTTCGCATGGATTTGAAGCTAACTCGTTTGTTTCGCCTGCCGTTAAAGCTAAATCATGCATATCACAAGTATTTGTAGCTAAGCCATGTGTTTCGCAATGAATTTGAAGCTAAATGATGTCTTTCGCATTGATTTGAAGCTAACTCTTTTGTTTCGCCTGCATTTGGAGACAAATCATGTATATCACAAGTATTTGAAGCTAAACCGTTTGATTCGCATGGATTTGATGCTAAGCCTTCTATTTCGCATTGATTTGCAGGTAAATGATGTGTTTCGCTTGGTTTTGAAGCTAACTCGTTTGTTTCGCATGCAGTTGAAGCTAAATCATGTATATCACAAGTATTTGAAGATAAACCATTTTTTCGCATGGATTTGAAGATAAGCCTTCTACTTCGCATTGATTTGAAGCTAACTCGATTGTTTCGCCTGCATTTGCAGCTATATCACATATATCGCAATTATCTGATGATAAATCATATGTTTCTCATGTATTTGAACATAAGCCTTGTACTTCGCACTGATTTGAATCTAAATCATGTGTTTCGCATGGATTTGAAGCTAACTCGTTTGTTTCGCCTGCATTTGGAGACAAATCATGTATATCACAAGTATTTGGAGCTAAACCATTCGCTTCGCACGGATTAGAAGCAAAGCCTTCAACTTCGCATTGATTTGAAGATAAATCATGCGTTTCGCATAGAATTGAAGCAATCTCGTTTGTTTCGCATGGATTTGAAGCTAACTCGTTTGTTTCGCCTGCAGTTGAAGCTCAATTATGTATCTCACAAGTATTTGAAGCTAATCCATTTGTTTCGCATGGATTTGAAGCTAAGCCTTCTCCTTCGCATTGATTTGAAGCTAAATCATGTCTTACGCTTGGATTTGAAGCTCACTCCTTTGTTTCTCCTGCATTTGAAGCTATATCACTTATATCGCAAGTATTTGAAGCTAAATCATTTATGTCGCATGGAATTAATGCTAAGCCTTCTACTTCGCTTTGATTTGGAGCTAAATCGTGCGTTTCGCATGGATTTAAAGCTAACACGTTTGTTTCGCATGCAGTTGAATCTAAATCATATATATCACAAATATTTGAAGCTAAACCATTTGTTTCGCATGGATTTGAAGTTAAGCCTTCTACTTCGCATTGATTTGTAGCTAAATCATGTGTTCCGCCTGGATTTCAATATAACTCGATTGTTTCGCATGCAGTTAAAGTTCAATCATGTATACCTCAAGTATTTGAAGCTAAACCATTTGTTTCGCATTGTTTTTGAAGTTAAGCCTTCTATTTCACATTGATTTGAAGCTAAATCATGAGTTTCGCATGGATTTGAAGCTAACTCGTTTGTATCGCATCGATTTGAAGCTAATTCTTCTACTACGCATTGATTTGAAGTTAAAATATGTTTTACCCTGGGATTTGAAGCTCACTCGTTTGTTTCGCCTGCATTTGAAGCTATGTCACTTATATCCAAGGTGTTTGTAGCTAAACAATTTGCTTCTAATGTATTTCAAGCTAAGCCTTCCACTTCGAATTGATTTGAAACTAAGTAATGTGTTTCGCTTGTATTTGAAGCTAAAGCGTTTGTTTCGAATGCAGTTGAAGCTACATCACGTATATCACAAGTATTTCAAGCAAAATCATTCGTTTCGCATGGATTTGAAGCTAGGCCTTCTACTTCGCATGAATTCGAAGCTAAATCATGTGTTTCGATTGGATTTGAAGCTAACTCGTTTGTTTCACATGCAGTTGAAGCTAATCATGTATATCACAAGTATTTAAAGCTAAACCATTCGTTTCGCATGGATTTGAAGCTAAGCCTTCTACTTCGCATTGATTTGAATCTAAATCATGTGTTTGGCTTGGTTTTGAAGCTAACTCGTTTGTTTCGCATGCAGTTGAAGCTAAATCATGTATATCACAAGTATTTGAAGCTAAACCATTCGCCTCTCATGGATTTGAAGCAAAGCCTTCAACTTCAAATTGATTTGAAGATAAATCATGTGTTTCGCTTGGATTTGAAGCTAACTCGATTTTTTCGCCTGTATTTGGAGATAAATCATGTATATCACAAATATTTGAAGCTGAACCATTCGCTTCGCATGGATTTGAAGCAAAGCCTTCAACTTCGCATTGATTTGAAGATAAATCATGTGTTCCGCTTGGATTTGAAGCTAACTCGTTTGTGTCGCATGCAGTTGAAGCTAAATCATGTATATCACAAGTATTTGAAGCTAAACCGTTTTTTCGCATGGATTCGAAATCAGCCTTCTATTTCGCACTGATTGGAAGCTAAATCATGCGTTTCGCATAGAATTGAAGCAATCTCGTTTGTTTCGCATGGATTTGAAGCTAACTCGTTTGTTTCGCCTGCAGTTGAAGCTCAATTATGTATCTCACAAGTATTTGAAGCTAATCCATTTGTTTCGCATGGATTTGAAGCTAAGCCTTCTCCTTCGCATTGATTTGAAGCTAAATCATGTCTTACGCTTGGATTTGAAGCTCACTCCTTTGTTTCTCCTGCATTTGAAGCTATATCACTTATATCGCAAGTATTTGAAGCTAAATCATTTGTGTCGCATGGAATTGATGCTAAGCCTTCTACTTCGCTTTGATTTGGAGCTAAATCGTGCGTTTCGCATGGATTTAAAGCTAACACGTTTGTTTCGCATGCAGTTGAATCTAAATCATATATATCACAATTATTTGAAGCTAAAGCATTTGTTTCGCATGGATTCGAAAATCGGTCTTCTATTTCGCATTGAGTTGAAGCTAAATCATGAGTTTCGCATGGATTTGAAGCTAACTCGTTTGTTTCGCATGGATTTGAAGCGAACTCGTTTGTTTCGCATGCAGTTGAAGCAAAATCATGTATATCACAAGTATTTGAAGCTAAACCATTTGATTCGCATGGATTTGATGCTAAGCCTTATACTTCGCATTGATTTGAAGCTATATCAAGTGTTTCGTTTGGATGTGAAGCAAACTCGTTTGTTTCGCATGCAGTTGAAGATATATCACTTATGTTCGCAAGTATTTGAAGCCAAATCATTCGATTCGCATGGATATGAAAATAAGCCTCCTACTTCGCATTGATTTGGAGCTAAATCATGTGTTTCGTTTGGATTTGTAGCTAAGCCTCCTACTTCGTATTCATTTGAAGAAAATCATTTGTTTCGTTTGGATTTGAAGCTAAATCGCTTGTTTCGCATGCAGTTGAAGCTGAATCATATATAAAACAAGTATTTGAAGCTAAACCCTTTGCTTCGCATGGATTTGAAGTTAAAATATGTTTTACCCTGGGATTTGAAGCTCACTCGTTTGTTTCGCCTGCATTTGAAGCTATGTCACTTATATCCAAGGTGTTTGTAGCTAAACAATTTGCTTCTAATGTATTTCAAGCTAAGCCTTCCACTTCGAATTGATTTGAAACTAAGTAATGTGTTTCGCTTGTATTTAAGCTAAAGCGTTTGTTTCGAATGCAGTTGAAGCTACATCATGTATATCACAAGTATTTCAAGCAAAATCATTCGTTTCGCATGGATTTGAAGCTAGGCCTTCTACTTCGCATGAATTCGAAGCTAAATCATGTCTTACGCTTGGATTTGAAGCTCACTCCTTTGTTTCTCCTGCATTTGAAGATATATCACTTATATCGCAAGTATTTGAAGCTAAATCATTTGTGTCGCATGGAATTGATGCTAAGCCTTCTACTTCGCTTTGATTTGGAGCTAAATCGTGCGTTTCGCATGGATTTAAAGCTAACACGTTTGTTTCGCATGCAGTTGAATCTAAATCATATATATCACAAGTATTTGAAGATAATCCATTTGATTCGCATGGATTTGAAGCTAAGCCTTCTACTTCGCATTGATTTGAAGTTAAATAAAGTGTTTCGTTTGGATTTGAAGCAAACTTGTTTGTTTCGCATACAGTTGAAGCTATATCACTTATGTTCGCAAGTATTTGAAGCTAAATCATTCGTTTCGCATGGATTCGAAAATCAGCCTTCTATTTCGCATTGATTTGAAGCTAAATCATGAGTTTCGCATGGATTTGAAGCTAACTCGTTTGTTTCGCTTGGATTTGAAGCTAACTCATTTGTTCCGCATGCAGTTGAACCAAAATCATGTATATCACAAGTATTTGAAGCTAAACCATTTGTTTCGCATTGGTTTTGAAACTAAGCCTTCTATTTCGCATTTTTTGAAGCTAAATCAATTGTTTCGCTTGGATTTGAAGTTAACTCGTTAGTTTCGCATGCAGTTGACGCTAAATCATGTATATCACAAGTATTTGAAGCTAAACCATTTGATTCTCATGGATTTGGAGCTAAGCCTTCTACTTCGCATTGATTTCAAGCTATATCATGTGTTTCGCATGGATTTAAAGCTAACACGTTTGTGTCGCATGCAGTTGAAGCTAAATCATGTATATCACAAGTATTTGAAGCTAAACCGTTTTTTCGCATGGATTCGAAAATCAGCCTTCTATTTCGCACTGATTGGAAGCTAAATCATGCGTTTCGCATAGAATTGAAGCAATCTCGTTTGTTTCGCATGGATTTGAAGCTAACTCGTTTGTTTCGCCTGCAGTTGAAGCTCAATTATGTATCTCACAAGTATTTGAAGCTAATCCATTTGTTTCGCATGGATTTGAAGCTAAGCCTTCTCCTTCGCATTGATTTGAAGCTAAATCATGTCTTACGCTTGGATTTGAAGCTCACTCCTTTGTTTCTCCTGCATTTGAAGCTATATCACTTATATCGCAAGTATTTGAAGCTAAATCATTTATGTCGCATGGAATTGATGCTAAGCCTTCTACTTCGCTTTGATTTGGAGCTAAATCGTGCGTTTCGCATGGATTTAAAGCTAACACGTTTGTTTCGCATGCAGTTGAATCTAAATCATATATATCACAAATATTTGAAGCTAAACCATTTGTTTCGCATGGATTTGAAGTTAAGCCTTCTACTTCGCATTGATTTGTAGCTAAATCATGTGTTCCGCCTGGATTTCAATATAACTCGATTGTTTCGCATGCAGTTAAAGTTCAATCATGTATACCTCAAGTATTTGAAGCTAAACCATTTGTTTCGCATTGTTTTTGAAGTTAAGCCTTCTATTTCACATTGATTTGAAGCTAAATCATGAGTTTCGCATGGATTTGAAGCTAACTCGTTTGTTTCGCATCGATTTGAAGCTAATTCTTCTACTACGCATTGATTTGAAGTTAAAATATGTTTTACCCTGGGATTTGAAGCTCACTCGTTTGTTTCGCCTGCATTTGAAGCTATGTCACTTATATCCAAGGTGTTTGTAGCTAAACAATTTGCTTCTAATGTATTTCAAGCTAAGCCTTCCACTTCGAATTGATTTGAAACTAAGTAATGTGTTTCGCTTGTATTTGAAGCTAAAGCGTTTGTTTCGAATGCAGTTGAAGCTACATCACGTATATCACAAGTATTTCAAGCAAAATCATTCGTTTCGCATGGATTTGAAGCTAGGCCTTCTACTTCGCATGAATTCGAAGCTAAATCATGTGTTTCGATTGGATTTGAAGCTAACTCGTTTGTTTCACATGCAGTTGAAGCTAATCATGTATATCACAAGTATTTAAAGCTAAACCATTCGTTTCGCATGGATTTGAAGCTAAGCCTTCTACTTCGCATTGATTTGAATCTAAATCATGTGTTTGGCTTGGTTTTGAAGCTAACTCGTTTGTTTCGCATGCAGATGAAGCTAAATCATGTATATCACAAGTATTTGAAGCTAAACCATTCGCCTCTCATGGATTTGAAGCAAAGCCTTCAACTTCAAATTGATTTGAAGATAAATCATGTGTTTCGCTTGGATTTGAAGCTAACTCGATTTTTTCGCCTGTATTTGGAGATAAATCATGTATATCACAAATATTTGAAGCTGAACCATTCGCTTCGCATGGATTTGAAGCAAAGCCTTCAACTTCGCATTGATTTGAAGATAAATCATGTGTTCCGCTTGGATTTGAAGCTAACTCGTTTGTGTCGCATGCAGTTGAAGCTAAATCATGTATATCACAAGTATTTGAAGCTAAACCGTTTTTTCGCATGGATTCGAAATCAGCCTTCTATTTCGCACTGATTGGAAGCTAAATCATGCGTTTCGCATAGAATTGAAGCAATCTCGTTTGTTTCGCATGGATTTGAAGCTAACTCGTTTGTTTCGCCTGCAGTTGAAGCTCAATTATGTATCTCACAAGTATTTGAAGCTAATCCATTTGTTTCGCATGGATTTGAAGCTAAGCCTTCTCCTTCGCATTGATTTGAAGCTAAATCATGTCTTACGCTTGGATTTGAAGCTCACTCCTTTGTTTCTCCTGCATTTGAAGCTATATCACTTATATCGCAAGTATTTGAAGCTAAATCATTTGTGTCGCATGGAATTGATGCTAAGCCTTCTACTTCGCTTTGATTTGGAGCTAAATCGTGCGTTTCGCATGGATTTAAAGCTAACACGTTTGTTTCGCATGCAGTTGAATCTAAATCATATATATCACAAATATTTGAAGCTAAACCATTTGTTTCGCATGGATTTGAAGTTAAGCCTTCCACTTCGCATTGATTTGTAGCTAAATCATGTGTTCCGCCTGGATTTCAAGATAACTCGATTGTTTCGCATGCAGTTAAAGTTCAATCATGTATACCTCAAGTATTTGAAGCTAAATCATTTGTTTCGCATTGTTTTTGAAGCTAAGCCTTCTATTTCACATTGATTTGAAGCTAAATCATGAGTTTCGCATGGATTTGAAGCTAACTCGTTTGTTTCGCATGGATTTGAAGCTAATTCTTCTACTACGCATTGATTTGAAGTTAAAATATGTTTTACCCTGGGATTTGAAGCTCACTCGTTTGTTTCGCCTGCATTTGAAGCTATGTCACTTATATCCAAGGTGTTTGTAGCTAAACAATTTGCTTCTAATGTATTTCAAGCTAAGCCTTCCACTTCGAATTGATTTGAAACTAAGTAATGTGTTTCGCTTGTATTTGAAGCTAAAGCGTTTGTTTCGAATGCAGTTGAAGCTACATCACGTATATCACAAGTATTTCAAGCAAAATCATTCGTTTCGCATGGATTTGAAGCTAAGCCTTCTACTTCGCATTGATTTGAATCTAAATCATGTGTTTGGCTTGGTTTTGAAGCTAACTCGTTTGTTTCGCATGCAGTTGAAGCTAAATCGTGTATATCACAAGTATTTGAAGCTAAACCATTTGTTTCGCATGGACTCGAAAATCGGCCTTCTATTTCGCATTGATTTGAAGCTAAATCATGCGTTTCGTATGGAATTGAAGCTATCTCGTTTGTTTCGCATGGATTTGACGCTAACTCGATTGCTTCCCATGCATTTGAAGCTCAATCATGTACATCTCAAGTATTTGAAGCTAAACCATTTGTTTCGCATGGATTCGAAAATCGGCCTTCTATTTCGCATTGATTTGAAGCTAAATCATGCGTTTCGTATGGAATTGAAGCTATCTCGTTTGTTTCGCATGGATTTGAAGCTAATTCGTTTGTTTCGCATGCAGTTGAAGCAAAATCATGTATATCACAAGTATTTGAAACTAAACCATTTGTTTTGCGTGGTTTCGAAAATCAGCCTCCTATTTCGCTTTGATTTGAAGCAAAATCCTGTGTTTCTCATGGATTTGAAGATAACTTGTTTCTATCGCATGGATTTAAAGCTAACGCGTTTGTCTCGCCTGCATTTGAAACTAAATCATGTATATCACAAATATTTGAAGCTAAACCGTTTGTTTCGCATGGATTTGAAGTTAAGCCTTCGAGTTCGCATTGATTTGTAGCTAAATCATGTGTTCTGCCTGGATTTCAAGATAACTCGATTGTTTCGCATGCAGTTGTAGCTCAATCATGTATATCTCAAGTATTTGAAGCTAAACCATTCGTTTCGCATTGTTTTTGAAGCTAAGCCTTCTATTTCGCATTGATTTGAAGCTAAATCATGTGTTTCGCATGGATTTAAATCTAACACGTTTGTTTCGCATGCAGTTGAAGCTAAATCGTGTATATCACAATTATTTGAAGCTAAAGCATTTGTTTCGCATGGATTCGAAAATCGGTCTTCTATTTCGCATTGAGTTGAAGCTAAATCATGAGTTTCGCATGGATTTGAAGCTAACTCGTTTGTTTCGCATGGATTTGAAGCGAACTCGTTTGTTTCGCATGCAGTTGAAGCAAAATCATGTATATCACAAGTATTTGAAGCTAAACCATTTGATTCGCATGGATTTGATGCTAAGCCTTATACTTCGCATTGATTTGAAGCTATATCAAGTGTTTCGTTTGGATGTGAAGCAAACTCGTTTGTTTCGCATGCAGTTGAAGATATATCACTTATGTTCGCAAGTATTTGAAGCCAAATCATTCGATTCGCATGGATATGAAAATAAGCCTCCTACTTCGCATTGATTTGGAGCTAAATCATGTGTTTCGTTTGGATTTGTAGCTAAGCCTCCTACTTCGTATTCATTTGAAGAAAATCATTTGTTTCGTTTGGATTTGAAGCTAAATCGCTTGTTTCGCATGCAGTTGAAGCTGAATCATATATAAAACAAGTATTTGAAGCTAAACCCTTTGCTTCGCATGGATTTGAAGTTAAAATATGTTTTACCCTGGGATTTGAAGCTCACTCGTTTGTTTCGCCTGCATTTGAAGCTATGTCACTTATATCCAAGGTGTTTGTAGCTAAACAATTTGCTTCTAATGTATTTCAAGCTAAGCCTTCCACTTCGAATTGATTTGAAACTAAGTAATGTGTTTCGCTTGTATTTAAGCTAAAGCGTTTGTTTCGAATGCAGTTGAAGCTACATCATGTATATCACAAGTATTTCAAGCAAAATCATTCGTTTCGCATGGATTTGAAGCTAGGCCTTCTACTTCGCATGAATTCGAAGCTAAATCATGTGTTTCGATTGGATTTGAAGCTAACTCGTTTGTTTCACATGCAGTTGAAGCCACATCACTTATATCGCAATTATCTGAAGATAAATCATTTGCTTCTCATGTATTTGAAGCTAAGCCGTCTATTTCGCATTGATTTGAAGCTAAATCATGTGTATCGCTTGGATTTGAAGCTATCACGTTTGTTTCGCATGCAGTTGAAGCTAAATCATGAATATCACAAGTATTTGACGCTAAACCATTTGTTTCGCATGGATTTGAAGATAAGTCTCCTACTTCGCATTAATTTGAAGCTAACTCGATTGATTCGACTGCATTTGAATCTATATCACTTATATCGCAATTATCTGTAGATAAATCATTTGCTTCTCATGTATTTGAAGCTAAGCCGTCTATTTCGCACTGATTTGAAGCTAAATTATATGTTTTATATGGATTTGAAGCTAACTCGATTTATTCGCCTGTATTTGAAGATAAATCATGTACATCACAAGTATTTGAAGCTAAACCATTTGTTTCGCATGGATTTGAAGAGAAGCCTCCTACTTCGCATTAATTTGAAGCTAACTCGATTGATTCGACTGCATTTGAATCTATATCACTTATATCGCAATTATCTGAAGATAAATCATTTGCTTCTCATGTATTTGAAGCTAAGCCGTCTATTTCGCACTGATTTGAAGCTAAATCATATGTTTCGCATGGATTTGAAGCTAACTCGTTTTCTTCGCCTGCATTTGAAGCTAAATCATGTATATCACAAGTATTTGAATCTAAACCATTTGTTTCGCATTGATTTGAAGATAAGCTTTCTACTTCGCATTGATTTGAAGCTAACTCGATTGTTTCGCCTGCATTTGCAGCTATATCACATATATCGCAATTATCTGATGATAAATCATATGTTTCTCATGTATTTGAACATAAGCCTTGTACTTCGCATTGATTTGAAGCTAAATCATGTGTTTCGCATGGATTTGAAGCTAACTCGTTTGTTTCGCCTGCCGTTAAAGCTAAATCATGCATATCACAAGTATTTGTAGCTAAGCCATGTGTTTCGCAATGAATTTGAAGCTAAATGATGTCTTTCGCATTGATTTGAAGCTAACTCTTTTGTTTCGCCTGCATTTGGAGACAAATCATGTATATCACAAGTATTTGAAGCTAAACCGTTTGATTCGCATGGATTTGATGCTAAGCCTTCTATTTCGCATTGATTTGCAGGTAAATGATGTGTTTCGCTTGGTTTTGAAGCTAACTCGTTTGTTTCGCATGCAGTTGAAGCTAAATCATGTATATCACAAGTATTTGAAGATAAACCATTTTTTCGCATGGATTTGAAGATAAGCCTTCTACTTCGCATTGATTTGAAGCTAACTCGATTGTTTCGCCTGCATTTGCAGCTATATCACATATATCGCAATTATCTGATGATAAATCATATGTTTCTCATGTATTTGAACATAAGCCTTGTACTTCGCACTGATTTGAATCTAAATCATGTGTTTCGCATGGATTTGAAGCTAACTCGTTTGTTTCGCCTGCATTTGGAGACAAATCATGTATATCACAAGTATTTGGAGCTAAACCATTCGCTTCGCACGGATTAGAAGCAAAGCCTTCAACTTCGCATTGATTTGAAGATAAATCATGTGTTTCGCTTGGATTTCAAGCTATCACGTTTGTTTCGCATGCAGTTGAAGCTAAATCATGTATATCACAAGTATTTGAAGCTAAACCATTTGTTTCACATTGATTTGTTGATTAGCATTCTACGTCGCATTGAGTTGAAGCTAAATCATATGTTTCGCATGGATTTGAAGCTAACTCGTTTTCTTCGCCTGTATTTGAAGATAAACCATATATATGACAAGTATTTGAAGCTAAACCATACGCTTCTCATGGATTTGAAGCAAAGCCTTCAACTTCGCATTGATTTGAAGTTAAATCATGTGTTTCGCTTGGATTTGAAGCTATCACGTTTGTTTCGCATGCAGTTGAAGCTAAATCATGTATATCACAAGTATTTGAAGCTAAACCATTTGTTTCACATTGATTTGATGATTAGCATTCTACGTCGCATTGAGTTGAAGCTAAATCATATGTTTCGCTTAGATTTGAAGCTAACACGTTTGTTTAGCATGCAGTTGAAGCTAAAACATGTACATCACAAGTATCTGGATCTAATTCATCTGTTTCGCAAGAATATGAAGCTATGAAGCTAATCCATGTGATTCGCATGAATTTGAAGCTAAATCATGTGTGTGGCATGGATTTGAAGCTCTATCACTTATATCGCAATTATCTGAAGATAAATCATTTGTTTCTCATGTGTTTAAAGCTAAGCCTTCTACTTCGCATTGATTTGAAGCTAAATCATGTGTAGCGCATGGATTTGAAGCTAACTTGTTTGTTTCGCCCGCATTTGAAGCTAAATCATGTATATCACAAGTATTTGAATCTAAACAATTTGTTTCGCATTGATTTGAAGATAAGCTTTCTACTTCGCATTGATTTGAAACTAACTCGATTGTTTCGCCTGCATTTGCAGCTATATCACATATATCGCAATTATCTGATGATAAATCATATGTTTCTCATGTATTTGAACATAAGCCTTGTACTTCGCATTGATTTGAAGCTAAATCATGTGTTTCGCATGGATTTGAAGCTAACTCGTTTGTATCGCATGCAGTTGAAGCTAAATCATGTATATCTCAAGTATTTGAAGCTAAACCATCTGTTTCGCATGGATTTGAAGATAAGTCTCCTACTTCGCATTAATTTGAAGCTAACTCGATTGATTCGACTGCATTTGAATCTATATCACTTATCTCGCACTTATCTGTAGATAAATCATTTGCTTCTCATGTATTTGAAGCTAAGCCGTCTATTTCGCACTGATTTGAAGCTAAATCATATGTTTTGCATGGATTTGAAGCTAACACGTTTTATTCGCCTGTATTTGAAGATAAATCATGTACATCACAAGTATCTGGATCTAATCCACCTGTTTCGCAAGAATATGAAGCTATGAAGCTAATCCATGTGATTCGTATGAATTTGAAGCTAAATCATGTGTTTCGCATGGATTTGAAGCTGTATCACTTATATCGCAATTATCTGAAGATAAATCATTTGTTTCTCACGTATTTGAAGCTAAGCCTTCTACTTCGAATTGATTTGGAAGCTAACTCGATTGTTTCGCCCGCATATGAAGCTATATCACTTATATCGCAATTATCTGAAGATAAATCATTTGTTTCTCATGTATTTGAAGATAAGCCTTGTACTTCGCATTGATTTGAAGCTAAATCATGTGTTTCGCATGGATTTGAAGCTAACTCGTTTGTTTCGCATGCAGTTGAAGCTAAATCATATTTATCACAAGTATCTGAGTATAAACCATGTGTTTCGCATGAATATTAAGCTAAACTATGTGTTTCGCATGAATTTGAAGCTAAATGTTGTGTTTCGCATGGATTTGAAGCTATCTCTTTTGTTTCGCCTGCATTTGAAGATAAATCATGTATATCACAAGTATTTGAAGCTAAACCGTTTGTTTCGCTTGGATTTGAAGGTAAAGCGTTTGTTTCGCATGCAGCTGAAGCTGAAACATGTATATCACAAGTATTTTAAGCTAAACCATTTGTTTCGCATGAATTTGAAGCTAAGCCTTCTACTTCCCTTTGATTTGAAGCTAAATCATGTGTTTCGCTTGGTTTTGAAGCTAACTCGTTTGTTTCGCATGCAGTTGAAGCTAAATCATGTATAGCACAAGTATTTGAAGGTAAACCGTTTGCTTCACATGGATTTGAAGATATGCCTTCTACTTCGCATTGATTTGAAGCTAAATCATGTGTTTCGCTGTGATTTGAAGCTAACACGTTTGTTTCGCATGCAGTTGAAGCTAAATCATGTATATCACAAGTATTTGAAGCTAAACCATTGGTTTCGCATGGATTTGAAGATAAGCCTTCTACTTCGCATTGATTTGAAGCTAACTCCATTGTTTCGCCTGCATTTGCAGCTATATCACATATATCGCAATTATCTGATGATAAATCATATGTTTCTCATGTATTTGAACATAAGCCTTGTACTTCGCACTGATTTGAATCTAAATCATGTGTTTCGCATGGATTTGAAGCTAACTCGTTTGTTTCGCCTGCATTTGGAGACAAATCATATATATGACAAGTATTTGAAGCTAAACCATACGCTTCGCAAGGATTTGAAGCAAAGCCTTCAACTTCGCATTGATTTGAAGATAAATCATGTGTTTCGCTTGGATTTGAAGCTATCACGTTTGTTTCGCATGCAGTTGAAGCTAAATCATGTATATCACAAGTATTTGAAGCTAAACCATTTGTTTCACATTGATTTGATGATTAGCATTCTACGTCGCATTGAGTTGAAGCTAAATCATATGTTTCGCTTAGATTTGAAGCTAACACGTTTGTTTAGCATGCAGTTGAAGCTAAAACATGTACATCACAAGTATCTGGATCTAATTCATCTGTTTCGCAAGAATATGAAGCTATGAAGCTAATCCATGTGATTCGCATGAATTTGAAGCTAAATCATGTGTGTGGCATGGATTTGAAGCTCTATCACTTATATCGCAATTATCTGAAGATAAATCATTTGTTTCTCATGTGTTTAAAGCTAAGCCTTCTACTTCGCATTGATTTGAAGCTAAATCATGTGTAGCGCATGGATTTGAAGCTAACTCGTTTGTTTCGCCTGCATTTGAAGCTAAATCATGTATATCACAAGTATTTGAATCTAAACAATTTGTTTCGCATTGATTTGAAGATAAGCTTTCTACTTCGCATTGATTTGAAACTAACTCGATTGTTTCGCCTGCATTTGCAGCTATATCACATATATCGCAATTATCTGATGATAAATCATATGTTACTCATGTATTTGAACATAAGCCTTGTACTTCGCATTGATTTGAAGCTAAATCATGTGTTTCGCATGGATTTGAAGCTAACTCGTTTGTATCGCATGCAGTTGAAGCTAAATCATGTATATCTCAAGTATTTGAAGCTAAACCATCTGTTTCGCATGGATTTGAAGATAAGTCTCCTACTTCGCATTAATTTGAAGCTAACTTGATTGATTCGACTGCATTTGAATCTATATCACTTATCTCGCAATTATCTGTAGATAAATCATTTGCTTCTCATGTATTTGAAGCTAAGCCGTCTATTTCGCACTGATTTGAAGCTAAATCATATGTTTTGCATGGATTTGAAGCTAACTCGTTTTATTCGCCTGTATTTGAAGATAAATCATGTACATCACAAGTATCTGGATCTAATCCACCTGTTTCGCAAGAATATGAAGCTATGAAGCTAATCCATGTGATTCGTATGAATTTGAAGCTAAATCATGTGTTTCGCATGGATTTGAAGCTGTATCACTTATATCGCAATTATCTGAAGATAAATCATTTGTTTCTCACGTATTTGAAGCTAAGCCTTCTACTTCGAATTGATTTGAAGCTAACTCGATTGTTTCGCCCGCATATGAAGCTATATCACTTATATCGCAATTATCTGAAGATAAATCATTTGTTTCTCATGTATTTGAAGATAAGCCTTGTACTTCGCATTGATTTGAAGCTAAATCATGTGTTTCGCATGGATTTGAAGCTAACTCGTTTGTTTCGCATGCAGTTGAAGCTAAATCATATTTATCACAAGTATCTGAGTATAAACCATGTGTTTCGCATGAATATTAAGCTGAACTATGTGTTTCGCATGAATTTGAAGCTAAATGTTGTGTTTCGCATGGATTTGAAGCTATCTCTTTTGTTTCGCCTGCATTTGAAGATAAATCATGTATATCACAAGTATTTGAAGCTAAACCGTTTGTTTCGCTTGGATTTGAAGGTAAAGCGTTTGTTTCGCATGCAGCTGAAGCTGAAACATGTATATCACAAGTATTTGAAGCTAAACCATTGGTTTCGCATGGATTTGAAGATAAGCCTTCCACTTCGCATTGATTTGAAGCTAACTCGATTGTTTCGCCTGCATTTGCAGCTATATCACATATATCGCAATTATCTGATGATAAATCATATGTTTCTCATGTATTTGAACATAAGCCTTGTACTTCGCACTGATTTGAATCTGAATCATGTGTTTCGCATGGATTTGAAGCTAACTCGTTTGTTTCGCCTGCATTTGGAGACAAATCATGTATATCACAAGTATTTGAAGCTAAACCGTTTGATTCGCATGGATTTGATGCTAAGCCTTCTACTTCGCATTGATTTGCAGGTAAATGATGTGTTTCGCTTGGTTTTGAAGCTAACTCGTTTGTTTCGCATGCAGTTGAAGCTAAATCATGTATATCACAAGTATTTGAAGCTAAACCATTGGTTTCGCATGGATTTGAAGATAAGCCTTCTACTTCGCATTGATTTGAAGCTAACTCGATTGTTTCACCTGCATTTGAAGCTACATCACTTATATCGCAATTATCTGAAGATAAATCATTTGTTTCTCATGTATTTGAAGCTAAGCCTTCTACTTCGCTTTGATTTGAATCTAAATCATGTGTTTCGCTTGGTTTTGAAACTAACTCGTTTGTTTCGCATGCAGTTGAAGCTAAATCATGTATAGCACAAGTATTTGAAGGTAAACCGTTTGCTTCACATGGATTTGAAGATATGCCTTCTACTTCGCATTGATTTGAAGCTAAATCATGTGTTTCGCTGTGATTTGAAGCTAACACGTTTGTTTCGCATGCAGTTGAAGCTAAATCATGTTTATCAAAAGTATTAGAAGCTAAACCATTTGTTTCGCATGGATTTGAATCTAAGCCTTCTACTTCGCATTGATTTGAAGCTAAGTCTTCTACTTCGCATTGATTTGGAGGTAAATCATGTGTTTCGCTTGGTTTTGAAGCTAACTCGTTTGTTTCGCATGCAGTTGTAGCTAAATCATGCATATCACAAGTATTTGAAGCTAAACCATTTGTTTCGCATGAATTTGAATCTAAGCCTTCTACTTCGCATTGATTTGAAGCTAGGTCTTCTACTTCGCATTGATCTGGAGGTAAATCATGTGTTTCGCTTGGATTTGAAGCTAACTCGTTTGTTTCGATTGCAGTTGAAGCTAAATCATGTTTATCACAAGTATCTGAATATAAACCATCTGTGTCGCATGAATATTGAGCTAAACCATGTATTTCGCATGAATTTGAAGCTAAATGATGTGTTTCGCATGGATATGAAGCTAACACTTTTGTTTCGCCTGTATTTGAAGATAAATCATGTATATCACAAGTATTTGAAGCTAAACCATTTGTTTCGGATTGATTTGAAGGTAAGCCTTCTACTTCGCATTGATTTGATGCTAAATTATATGTTTCGCATGGATTTGAAACTAACTCGTTTGTTTCGTCTTCATTTGAAGCTGTTTCATTTATATCGCAAGTGTTTGAAGCTAAACCATTTGTTTCGAATGGATTTGAAGATAAGCCTTCTACTTCGCATTGATTTAAATCTAAATCGTGTGTATGGCATAGATTCGAAGCTAACTCGTTTGTTTCGCCTGCATTTGAAGTTAAATCATGTATATCACAAGTATTTGAAGCTAAAACATTCGCTTCGCATGGGTTTGAAGCAAAACTTTCATCTTCGCATTGATTTGAAGATAAATCATGCGTTTCGCTTGGATTTGAAGCTAACACGTTTGTTTCGCATGCAGTTGAAGCTAAAACATGTACATCACATGTATCTGGATCTAATCCATCCGTTTCGCAAGAATATGAATCTATGAAGCTAATCCATGTGATTCGCTTGAATTTGAAGCTAAATCATGTGTTTCGCATGGATTTCAAGCTGCATCACTTATATCGCAATTATCTGTAGATAAATCATTTGTTTCTCATGTGTTTGAAGCTAAGCCTTCTACTTCGCATTGATTCGAAGCTAAATCATGTGAATCGCATGGATTTGAAGCTAACTCGTTTGATTCGCATGCAGTTGAAGCTAAATCATGTATATCACGAGTATTTGAAGCTAAACCATTTGTTTCGGATTGATTTGAAGCTAAGCCTTCTACTTCGCATTGATTTGATGCTAAATCATATGTTTCGCATGGATTTGAAACTAACTCGTTTGTTTCGCCTGCATTTGAAGCTGTTTCTTTTATATCGCAAGTATTTGAAGCTAAACCATTTGTTTCGGATGGATTTGAAGATAAGCCTTCTACTTCGCATTGATTTAAATCCAAATCGTGTGTATGGCATGGATTTGAATCTGTATCACTTATATCGCAATTATCTGAAGATAAATCATTTGTTTCTCATGTGTTTGAAGCTAAGGCTTCTACTTCGCATTGATTCGAAGCTAAATCATGTGAATCGCATGGATTTGAAGCTAACTCGTTTGATTCGACTGCATTTGAAGCTAAATCATGTATATCACAAGTATTTGAATCTAAACCATTTGTTTCGCATTGATTTGTAGATAAGTTTTCTACTTCGCATTGATTTGAAGCTATCTCGATTGTTTCGCCTGCATTTGCAGCTATATCACATATATCGCAATTATCTGATGATAAATCATATGTTTCTCATGTATTTGAACATAAGCCTTGTACTTCGCATTGATTTGAAGATAAATCATGCGTTTCGCTTGGATTTGAAGCTAACACGTTTGTTTCGCATGCAGTTGAAGCTAAAACATGTACATCACAAGTATCTGGATCTAATCCATCCGTTTCGCAAGAATATGAATCTATGAAGCTAATCCATGTGATTCGCTTGAATTTGAAGCTAAATCATGTGTTTCGCATGGATATCAAGCTGCATCACTTATATCGCAATTATCTGTAGATAAATCATTTGTTTCTCATGTGTTTGAAGCTAAGCCTTCTACTTCGCATTGATTCGAAGCTAAATCATGTGTAGCGCATGGATTTGAAGCTAACTCGTTTCTTTCGCCTGCATTTGAAGCTAAATTATGTATATCACAAGTATTTGAATCTAAACCATTTGTTTCGTATTGATTTGAAGATAAGCTTTCTACTTCGCATTGATTTGAAACTAACTCGATTGTTTCGCCTGCATTTGCAGCTATATCACATATATCGCAATTATCTGATGATAAATCATATGTTTCTCATGTATTTGAACATAAGCCTTGTACTTCGCATTGATTTGAAGCTAAATCATGTGTTTCGCATGGATTTGAAGCTAACTCGTTTGATTCGCATGCAGTTGAAGCTAAATCATGTATATCACGAGTATTTGAAGCTAAACCATTTGATTCGCATGGATTTGAAGCTAAGCCTACTACTACGCATTGATTTGAAGCTAAATCATGTGTTTCGCTTGGATAAGAAGCTAACTCGTTTGTTTCGCCTGCATTTGAAGCTAAATCATGTATATCACAAGTATTTGAAGCTAAACCATTTGTTTCGCATGAATTTGAAGCTAAGCCTCCTACTTCGCATTGATTTGAAGCTAACTCGATTGATTCGACTGCATTTGAATCTATATCACTTATCTCGCAATTATCTGTAGATAAATCATTTGCTTCTCATGTATTTGAAGCTAAGCCGTCTATTTCGCACTGATTTGAAGCTAAATCATATGTTTTGCATGGATTTGAAGCTAACTCGTTTTATTCGCCTGTATTTAAAGATAAATCATGTATATCACAAGTATTTGGAGCTAAACCATTCGCTTCGCACGTATTTGAAGCAAAGCCTTCAACTTCGCATTGATTTGAAGATAAATCATGTGTTTCGCTTGGATTTGAAGCTAACTCGTTTGTTTCGCCTGCATTTGAAGCTAAATCATGTATATCACAAGTATTTGAATCTAAACCATTTGTTTCGCATTGATTTGAAGATAAGCTTTCTACTTCGCATTGATTTGAAACTAACTCGATTGTTTCGCCTGCATTTGCAGCTATATCACATATATCGCAATTATCTGATGATAAATCATATGTTTCTCATGTATTTGAACATAAGCCTTGTACTTCGCATTGATTTGAAGCTAAATCATGTGTTTCGCATGGATTTGAAGCTAACTCGTTTGTATCGCATGCAGTTGAAGCTAAATCATGTATATCTCAAGTATTCGAAGCTAAACCATTTGTTTCGCATGAATTCGAAGCTAAGCCTTCTACTTCGCTTTGATTTGAAGCTAAATCATGTGTTTCGCTTGGTTTTGAAGCTAACTCGTTTGTTTCGCATGCAGTTGAAGCTAAATCATGTGTAGCACAAGTATTTGAAGGTAAACGGTTTGCTTCACATGGATTTGAAGATATGCCTTCTACTTCGCATTGATTTGAAGCTAAATCATGTGTTTCGCTGTGATTTGAAGCTAACACGTTTGTTTCGCATGCAGTTGAAGCTAAATCATGTTTATCAAAAGTATTAGAAGCTAAACCATTTGTTTCGCATGGATTTGAAGGTAATCCTCCTACTTCGCATTGATTTGAAGCTAAGTCTTCTACTTCGCATTGATTTGGAGGTAAATCATGTGTTTCGCTTGGTTTTGAAGCTAACTCGTTTGTTTCGCCTGCATTTGAAGCTAAATCATGTATATCACAAGTATTTGAAGCTAAACCATTTGTTTCGCATGAGTTTGAAGCTAAGCCTCCTACTTCGCATTGATTTGAAGCTAACTCGATTGATTCGACTGCATTTGAATCTATATCACTTATCTCGCAATTATCTGTAGATAAATCATTTGCTTCTCATGTATTTGAAGCTAAGCCGTCTATTTCGCACTGATTTGAAGCTAAATCATATGTTTTGCATGGATTTGAAGCTAACTCGTTTTATTCGCCTGTATTTAAAGATAAATCATGTATATCACAAGTATTTGGAGCTAAACCATTCGCTTCGCACGTATTTGAAGCAAAGCCTTCAACTTCGCATTGATTTGAAGATAAATCATGTGTTTCGCTTGGATTTGAAGCTAACTCGTTTGTTTCGCCTGCATTTGAAGCTAAATCATGTATATCACAAGTATTTGAATCTAAACCATTTGTTTCGCATTGATTTGAAGATAAGCTTTCTACTTCGCATTGATTTGAAACTAACTCGATTGTTTCGCCTGCATTTGCAGCTATATCACATATATCGCAATTATCTGATGATAAATCATATGTTTCTCATGTATTTGAACATAAGCCTTGTACTTCGCATTGATTTGAAGCTAAATCATGTGTTTCGCATGGATTTGAAGCTAACTCGTTTGTATCGCATGCAGTTGAAGCTAAATCATGTATATCTCAAGTATTCGAAGCTAAACCATTTGTTTCGCATGAATTCGAAGCTAAGCCTTCTACTTCGCTTTGATTTGAAGCTAAATCATGTGTTTCGCTTGGTTTTGAAGCTAACTCGTTTGTTTCGCATGCAGTTGAAGCTAAATCATGTGTAGCACAAGTATTTGAAGGTAAACGGTTTGCTTCACATGGATTTGAAGATATGCCTTCTACTTCGCATTGATTTGAAGCTAAATCATGTGTTTCGCTGTGATTTGAAGCTAACACGTTTGTTTCGCATGCAGTTGAAGCTAAATCATGTTTATCAAAAGTATTAGAAGCTAAACCATTTGTTTCGCATGGATTTGAAGGTAATCCTCCTACTTCGCATTGATTTGAAGCTAAGTCTTCTACTTCGCATTGATTTGGAGGTAAATCATGTGTTTCGCTTGGTTTTGAAGCTAACTCGTTTGTTTCGCCTGCATTTGAAGCTAAATCATGTATATCACAAGTATTTGAAGCTAAACCATTTGTTTCGCATGAGTTTGAAGCTAAGCCTCCTACTTCGCATTGATTTGAAGCTAACTCGATTGATTCGACTGCATTTGAATCTATATCACTTATCTCGCAATTATCTGTAGATAAATCATTTGCTTCTCATGTATCTGAAGCTAAGCCGTCTATTTCGCACTGATTTGAAGCTAAATCATATGTTTTGCATGGATTTGAAGCTAACTCGTTTTATTCGCCTGTATTTAAAGATAAATCATGTATATCACAAGTATTTGGAGCTAAACCATTCGCTTCGCACGTATTTGAAGCAAAGCCTTCAACTTCGCATTGATTTGAAGATAAATCATGTGTTTCGCTTGGATTTGAAGCTATCACGTTTGTTTCGCATACAGTTGAAGCTAAATCATGTATATCACAAGTATTTGAAGCTAAACCATTTGTTTCACATTGATTTGATGATTAGCATTCTACGTTGCATTGATTTGAAGCTAAATCATATGTTTCGCATGGATTTGAAGCTAACTCGTTTTCTTCGCCTGTATTTGAAGATAAATCATATATATGACAAGTATTTGAAGCTAAACCATACGCTTCGCATGGATTTGAAGCAAAGCCTTCAACTTCGCATTGATTTGAAGATAAATCATGTGTTTCGCTTAGATTTGAAGCTAACACGTTTGTTTAGCATGCAGTTGAAGCTAAAACATGTACATCACAAGTATCTGGATCTAATTCATCTGTTTCGCAAGAATATGAAGCTATGAAGCTAATCCATGTGATTCGCATGAATTTGAAGCTAAATCATGTGTTTGGCATGGATTTGAAGCTCTATCACTTATATCGCAATTATCTGAAGATAAATCATTTGTTTCTCATGTGTTTAAAGCTAAGCCTTCTACTTCGCATTGATTTGAAGCTAAATCATGTGTAGCGCATGGATTTGAAGCTAACTCGTTTGTTTCGCCTGCATTTGAAGCTAAATCATGTATATCACAAGTATTTGAATCTAAACCATTTGTTTCGTATTGATTTGAAGATAAGCTTTCTACTTCGCATTGATTTGAAACTAACTCGATTGTTTCGCCTGCATTTGCAGCTATATCACATATATCGCAATTATCTGATGATAAATCATATGTTTCTCATGTATTTGAACATAAGCCTTGTACTTCGCATTGATTTGAAGCTAAATCATGTGTTTCGCATGGATTTGAAGCTAACTCGTTTGTATCGCATGCAGTTGAAGCTAAATCATGTATATCTCAAGTATTTGAAGCTAAACCATTTGTTTCGCATGAATTTGAAGCTAAGCCTTCTACTTCGCATTGATTTGAAGCTAAATCATGTGTTTCGCTGTGATTTGAAGCTAACACGTTTGTTTCGCATGCAGTTGAAGCTAAATCATGTTTATCAAAAGTATTAGAAGCTAAACCATTTGTTTCGCATGGATTTGAAGATAATCCTCCTACTTCGCATTGATTTGAAGCTAAGTCTTCTACTTCGCATTGATTTGGAGGTAAATCATGTGTTTCGCTTGGATTTGAAGCTATCACGTTTGTTTCGCATGCAGTTGAAGCTAAATCATGTATATCACAAGTATTTGGAGCTAAACCATTCGCTTCGCACGTATTTGAAGCAAAGCCTTCAACTTCGCATTGATTTGAAGATAAATCATGTGTTTCGCTTGGATTTGAAGCTATCACGTTTGTTTCGCATGCAGTTGAAGCTAAATCATGTATATCACAAGTATTTCAAGCTAAACCATTTGTTTCACATTGATTTGATGATTAGCATTCTACGTTGCATTGATTTGAAGCTAAATCATATGTTTCGCATGGATTTGAAGCTAACTCGTTTTCTTCGCCTGTATTTGAAGATAAATCATATATATGACAAGTATTTGAAGCTAAACCATAAGCTTCGCATGGATTTGAAGCAAAGCCTTCAACTTCGCATTGATTTGAAGATAAATCATGTGTTTCGCTTAGATTTGAAGCTAACACGTTTGTTTAGCATGCAGTTGAAGCTAAAACATGTACATCACAAGTATCTGGATCTAATTCATCTGTTTCGCAAGAATATGAAGCTATGAAGCTAATCCATGTGATTCGCATGAATTTGAAGCTAAATCATGTGTGTGGCATGGATTTGAAGCTCTATCACTTATATCGCAATTATCTGAAGATAAATCATTTGTTTCTCATGTGTTTAAAGCTAAGCCTTCTACTTCGCATTGATTTGAAGCTAAATCATGTGTAGCGCATGGATTTGAAGCTAACTCGTTTGTTTCGCCTGCATTTGAAGCTAAATCATGTATATCACAAGTATTTGAATCTAAACCATTTGTTTCGCATTGATTTGAAGATAAGCTTTCTACTTCGCATTGATTTGAAACTAACTCGATTGTTTCGCCTGCATTTGCAGCTATATCACATATATCGCAATTATCTGATGATAAATCATATGTTTCTCATGTATTTGAACATAAGCCTTGTACTTCGCATTGATTTGAAGCTAAATCATGTGTTTCGCATGGATTTGAAGCTAACTCGTTTGTATCGCATGCAGTTGAAGCTAAATCATGTATATCTCAAGTATTCGAAGCTAAACCATTTGTTTCGCATGAATTTGAAGCTAAGCCTTCTACTTCGCTTTGATTTGAAGCTAAATCATGTGTTTCGCTTGGTTTTGAAGCTAACTCGTTTGTTTCGCATGCAGCTGAAGCTAAATCATGTGTAGCACAAGTATTTGAAGATAAACCGTTTGTTTCACATAGATTTGAAGATATGCCTTCTACTTCGCATTGATTTGAAGCTAAATCATGTGTTTCGCTGTGATTTGAAGCTAACTCGTTTGTTTCGCATGCAGTTGAAGCTAAATCATGTTTATCAAAAGTATTAGAAGCTAAACGATTTGTTTCGCATGGATTTGAAGATAAGCCTCCTACTTCGCATTAATTTGAAGCTAACTCGATTGATTGTACTGCATTTGAATCTATATCACTTATATCGCAATTATCTGAAGATAAAGCATTTGCTTCTCATGTATTTGAAGCTAAGCCGTCTATTTCGCATTGATTTGAAGCTAAATCATATGTTTCGCATGGATTTGAAGCTAACTCGTTTTTTTCGCCTGTATTTAAAGATAAATCATGTATATCACAAGTATTTGAAGCTAAACCATTCGCCTCGCACGGATTTGAAGCAAAGCCTTCAACTTCGCATTGATTTGAAGATAAATCATGTGTTTCGCTTGCATTTGAAGCTAACTCGTTTGTTTCGCATGCAGTTGAAGCTAAATCATGTATATCACAAGTATTTGAAGCTAAACCATTTGTTTCACATTGATTTGGTGATTAGCATTCTACGTCGCATTGATTTGAAGCTAAGCCTTCTATTTCGCATTGATTTGAAGGTAAATCATGTGTTTCGCTTGGATTTGAAGCTAACTCGTTTGTTTCGCATGCAGTTGAAGCTAAATCATGTTTATCACAAGTATCTGAATATAAACCATCTGTTTCGCATGAATATTAAGCTAAACCATGTGTTTCGCATGAATTTGAAGCTAAATGATGAGTTTCGCTTGGTTTTGAAGCTAACTCTTTTGTTTCGCCTGCATTTGAAGCTATATCACATATATCGCAATTATCTGAAGATAAATCATTTGTTTCTCATGTATTTGAAGCTAAGCCTTCCACTTCGCATTGATTTGAACTTAAATAATGTGTTTCGCTTGGATTTGAAGGTAAAGCGTTTGTTTCGCATGCAGTTGAAGCTAAATCATGTATATCACAAGTATTTGAAGCTAAACCATTTGTTTCGCATGAATTTGAAGCAAAGCCTTCAACTTCGCATTGATTTTAAGATAAATCATGTGTTTCGCTTGGATTTGATGCTAACACGTTTGTTTAGCATGCACTTGAAGCTAAAACATGTACATCACAAGTATCTGGATCTAATCCATCTGTTTCGCAAGAATATTAAGCTATGAAGCTAATCCATGTGATTCGTATGAATTTGAAGCTAAATCATGTGTTTCGCATGGATTTGAAGCTGTATCACTTATATCGCAATTATCTGAAGATAAATCATTTGTTTCTCACGTATTTGAAGCTAAGCCTTCCACTTCGCATTGATTTGAAGCTAACTCGATTGTTTCGCATGGTTTTGAAGCTAAGTCGTTTGTATCGCATGCAGTTGAAGCTAAATCATGTATATCTCAAGTATTTGAAGCTAAACCATTTGTTTCGCATGGATTTGAAGATAAGTCTCCTACTTCGCATTAATTTGAAGCTAACTCGATTGAATCGACTGCATTTGAATCTATATCACTTATATCGCAATTATCTGAAGATAAATCATTTGCTTCTCATGTATTTGAAGCTAAGCCGTCTACTTCGCACTGATTTGAAGCTAAATCATATGTTTCGCATGGATTTGAAGCTAACTCGTTTTTTTCGCCTGTATTTAAAGATAAATCATGTATATCACAAGTATTTGAAGCTAAACCATTCGCTTCGCACGGATTTGAAGCAAAGCCTTCAACTTCGCATTGATTTGAAGATAAATCATGTGTTTCGCTTGGATTTGAAGCTATAACGTTTGTTTCGCATGCAGTTGAAGCTAAATCATGTATATCACAAGTCATTGAAGCTAAATCATTTGTTTCACATTGATTTGATGATTAGCATTCTACGTCGCATTGATTTGAAGCTAAGCCTTCTATTTCGCATTGATTTCAAGGTAAATCATATGTTTCGCTTGGATTTGAAGCTAACTCGTTTGTTTCGCACGCACTTGAAGCTAAAACATGTACATCACAAGTATCTGGATCTAATCCATCTGTTTCGCAAGAATATTAAGCTATGAAGCTAATCGATGTGATTCGTATGAATTTGAAGCTAAATCATGTGTTTCGCATGGATTTGAAGCTGTATCACTTATATCGCAATTATCTGAAGATAAATCATTTGTTTCTCACGTATTTGAAGCTAAGCCTTCCACTTCGCATTGATTTGAAGCTAACTCGATTGTTTCGCCTGCATATGAAGCTATATCACTTATATCGCAATTATCTGAAGATAAATCATTTGTTTCTCATGTATGTGAAGCTAAGCCGTCTATTTCCCATTGATTTGAAGCTAAATCATATGTTTCGCATGGATTTGAAGCTAACTCGTTTTTTTCGCCTGTATTTAAAGATAAATCATGTATATCACAAGTATTTGAAGCTAAACCATTCGCTTCGCACGGATTTGAAGCAAAGCCTTCAACTTCGCATTGATTTGAAGATAAATCATGTGTTTCGCTTGGATTTGAAGCTATCACGTTTGTTTCGCATGCAGTTGAAGCTAAATCATGTATATCACAAGTATTTGAAGCTAAACCATTTGTTTCACTTTGATTTGATGATTAGCATTCTACGTCGCATTGATTTGAAGCTAAGCCTTCTATTTCGCATTGATTTGAAGGTAAATCATGTGTTTCGCTTGGATTTGAAGTTAACTCTTTTGTTTCGCCTGCATTTGAAGCTATATCACTTATATCGCAATTATCTGAAGATAAATCATTTGTTTCTCATGTATTTGAAGCTAAGCCTTCTACTTCGCTTTGATTTGAAGATAAACCACGTGATTCGCATGGACTTGCAACTAACTCGTTTGTATCGCTTGCATTTGAAGCTATATCACTTACATCGTAATTATCTGAAGTTAAATCATTTGTTTCTCATGTATTTGAAGCTAAGGCTTCTACTTCGCATTTATTTGCAGCTAAATCATGTGTATCGCTTGGTTTTGAAGCTAACTCGTTTGTTTCGCACGCAGTTGAAGCTAAATCATGTATATCACAAGTATTTGAAGCTAAACCATTGGTTTCGCATGGATTTGAAGATAAGCCTTCTACTTCGCACTGATTTCAAGCTAACTCGATTGTTTCACCTGCATTCGAAGCTACATCACTTATCTCGCAATTATCTGTAGATAAATCATTTGCTTCTCATGTATTTGAAGCTAAGCCGTCTATTTCGCACTGATTTGAAGCTAAATCATATGTTTTGCATGGATTTGAATCTAACTCGTTTTATTCGCCTGTATTTGAAGATAAATCATGTACATCACAAGTATTTGAAGCTAAACCATTCGCTTCGCATGGATTTGAAGCAAAGCCATCAACTTCGCATTGATATGAAGATAAATCATGTGTTTAGCTTGGATTTGAAGCTAACACGTTTGTTTAGCATGCAGTTGAAGCTAAAACATGTACATCACAAGTATCTGGATCTAATCCATCTGTTTCGCAAGAATATGAAGCTATGAAGCTAATCCATGTGATTCGCACGAATTTGAAGCTAAATTATGTGTGTCGCATGGATTTGAAGCTGTATCACTTTTATCGCAATTATCTGAAGATAAATCATTTGTTTCTCATGTGTTTAAAGCTAAGCCTTCTACTTCGCATTGATTTGAAGCTAAATCATGTGTAGAGCATGGATTTGAAGCTAACTCGTTTGTTTCGCCTGCATTTGAAGCTAAATCATGTATATCACAAGTATTTGAATCTAAACCATTTGTTTCGCATTGATTTGAAGATAAGCTTTCTACTTCGCATTGATTTGAAGCTAAATCGATTGTTTCGCCTGCATTTGCAGCTTTATCACATATATCGCAATTATCTGATGATAAATCATATGTTTCTCATGTATTTGAACATAAGCCTTGTACTTCGCATTGATTTGAAGCTGAATCATGTGTTTCGCATGGATTTGAAGCTAACTCGTTTGTTTCGCCTGCCGTTAAAGCTAAATCATGTACATCACAAGTATTTGTAGCTAAACCATGTGTTTCGCATGAATTTAAAGCTAAATGATGTCTTTCGCATTGATTTGAAGCTAACTCTTTTGTTTCGCCTGCATTTGGAGACAAATCATGTATATCACAAGTATTTGAAGCTAAACCGTTTGATTCGCATGGATTTGAAGCTAAGCCTTCTACTTCGCATTGATTTGCAGTTAAATTATGTGTTTCGTTTGGATTTGAAACTAACTCGTTTGTTTCGCATGCAGTTGAAGCTAAATCATTTATATCACAAGTATTTGAAGCTAAACCATTTATTTCGCATGGATTTGAAGATAAGCCTTCTACTTCGCACTGATTTCAAGCTAACTCGATTGTTTCACCTGCATTCGAAGCTACATCACTTATCTCGCAATTATCTGTAGATAAATCATTTGCTTCTCATGTATTTGAAGCTAAGCCGTCTATTTCGCACTGATTTGAAGCTAAATCATATGTTTCGCTTGGATTTGAAGCTAACTCGTTTGTTTCGCACGCACTTGAAGCTAAAACATGTACATCACAAGTATCTGGATCTAATCCATCTGTTTCGCAAGAATATTAAGCTATGAAGCTAATCGATGTGATTCGTATGAATTTGAAGCTAAATCATGTGTTTCGCATGGATTTGAAGCTGTATCACTTATATCGCAATTATCTGAAGATAAATCATTTGTTTCTCACGTATTTGAAGCTAAGCCTTCCACTTCGCATTGATTTGAAGCTAACTCGATTGTTTCGCCTGCATATGAAGCTATATCACTTATATCGCAATTATCTGAAGATAAATCATTTGTTTCTCATGTATGTGAAGCTAAGCCGTCTATTTCCCATTGATTTGAAGCTAAATCATATGTTTCGCATGGATTTGAAGCTAACTCGTTTTTTTCGCCTGTATTTAAAGATAAATCATGTATATCACAAGTATTTGAAGCTAAACCATTCGCTTCGCACGGATTTGAAGCAAAGCCTTCAACTTCGCATTGATTTGAAGATAAATCATGTGTTTCGCTTGGATTTGAAGCTATCACGTTTGTTTCGCATGCAGTTGAAGCTAAATCATGTATATCACAAGTATTTGAAGCTAAACCATTTGTTTCACTTTGATTTGATGATTAGCATTCTACGTCGCATTGATTTGAAGCTAAGCCTTCTATTTCGCATTGATTTGAAGGTAAATCATGTGTTTCGCTTGGATTTGAAGTTAACTCTTTTGTTTCGCCTGCATTTGAAGCTATATCACTTATATCGCAATTATCTGAAGATAAATCATTTGTTTCTCATGTATTTGAAGCTAAGCCTTCTACTTCGCTTTGATTTGAAGATAAACCACGTGATTCGCATGGACTTGCAACTAACTCGTTTGTATCGCTTGCATTTGAAGCTATATCACTTACATCGTAATTATCTGAAGTTAAATCATTTGTTTCTCATGTATTTGAAGCTAAGGCTTCTACTTCGCATTTATTTGCAGCTAAATCATGTGTATCGCTTGGTTTTGAAGCTAACTCGTTTGTTTCGCACGCAGTTGAAGCTAAATCATGTATATCACAAGTATTTGAAGCTAAACCATTGGTTTCGCATGGATTTGAAGATAAGCCTTCTACTTCGCACTGATTTCAAGCTAACTCGATTGTTTCACCTGCATTCGAAGCTACATCACTTATCTCGCAATTATCTGTAGATAAATCATTTGCTTCTCATGTATTTGAAGCTAAGCCGTCTATTTCGCACTGATTTGAAGCTAAATCATATGTTTTGCATGGATTTGAATCTAACTCGTTTTATTCGCCTGTATTTGAAGATAAATCATGTACATCACAAGTATTTGAAGCTAAACCATTCGCTTCGCATGGATTTGAAGCAAAGCCATCAACTTCGCATTGATATGAAGATAAATCATGTGTTTAGCTTGGATTTGAAGCTAACACGTTTGTTTAGCATGCAGTTGAAGCTAAAACATGTACATCACAAGTATCTGGATCTAATCCATCTGTTTCGCAAGAATATGAAGCTATGAAGCTAATCCATGTGATTCGCACGAATTTGAAGCTAAATTATGTGTGTCGCATGGATTTGAAGCTGTATCACTTTTATCGCAATTATCTGAAGATAAATCATTTGTTTCTCATGTGTTTAAAGCTAAGCCTTCTACTTCGCATTGATTTGAAGCTAAATCATGTGTAGAGCATGGATTTGAAGCTAACTCGTTTGTTTCGCCTGCATTTGAAGCTAAATCATGTATATCACAAGTATTTGAATCTAAACCATTTGTTTCGCATTGATTTGAAGATAAGCTTTCTACTTCGCATTGATTTGAAGCTAAATCGATTGTTTCGCCTGCATTTGCAGCTTTATCACATATATCGCAATTATCTGATGATAAATCATATGTTTCTCATGTATTTGAACATAAGCCTTGTACTTCGCATTGATTTGAAGCTGAATCATGTGTTTCGCATGGATTTGAAGCTAACTCGTTTGTTTCGCCTGCCGTTAAAGCTAAATCATGTACATCACAAGTATTTGTAGCTAAACCATGTGTTTCGCATGAATTTAAAGCTAAATGATGTCTTTCGCATTGATTTGAAGCTAACTCTTTTGTTTCGCCTGCATTTGGAGACAAATCATGTATATCACAAGTATTTGAAGCTAAACCGTTTGATTCGCATGGATTTGAAGCTAAGCCTTCTACTTCGCATTGATTTGCAGTTAAATTATGTGTTTCGTTTGGATTTGAAACTAACTCGTTTGTTTCGCATGCAGTTGAAGCTAAATCATTTATATCACAAGTATTTGAAGCTAAACCATTTATTTCGCATGGATTTGAAGATAAGCCTTCTACTTCGCACTGATTTCAAGCTAACTCGATTGTTTCACCTGCATTCGAAGCTACATCACTTATCTCGCAATTATCTGTAGATAAATCATTTGCTTCTCATGTATTTGAAGCTAAGCCGTCTATTTCGCACTGATTTGAAGCTAAATCATATGTTTTGCATGGATTTGAAGCTAACTCGTTTTATTCGCCTGTATTTGAATATAAATCATGTACATCACAAGTATTTGAAGCTAAACCATTCGCTTCGCATGGATTTGAAGAAAAGCCTTCAACTTCGCATTGATAGGAAGATAATTCATGTGTTTCGCTTGGATTTGGAGCTAACACGTTTGTTTAGCATGCCGTTGAAGCTAAAACATGTACATCACAGGTATCTGGATCTAATCCACCTGTTTCGCAAGAATATGAAGCTATGAAGCTAATCCATGTGATTCGTATGAATTTGAAGCTATATCATGTGTTTCGCATGGATTTGAAGCTGTATCACTTATATCGCAATTATCTGAAGATAAATCATTTGTTTCTCACGTATTTGAAGCTAAGCCTTCTACTTCGCATTGATTTGAAGCTAACTCGATTGTTTCGCCCGCATATGAAGCTATATCACTTATATCGCAATTATCTGAAGATAAATCATTTGTTTCTCATGTATTTGAAGATAAGCCTTGTACTTCGCATTGATTTGAAGCTAAATCATGTGTTTCGCATGGATTTGAAGCTAACTCGTTTGTTTCGCATGCAGTTGAAGCTAAATCATATTTATCACAAGTATCTGAGTATAAACCATGTGTTTCGCGTGAATATTAAGCTAAACTATGTGTTTCGCATGAATTTGAAGCTAAATGATGTGTTTCGCATGGATTTGAAGCTATCTCTTTTGTTTCGCCTGCATTTGAAGATAAATCATGTATATCACAAGTATTTGAAGCTAAACCGTTTGATTCGCACGGATTTGAAGCTAAGCCTTCAACTTCGCATTGATTTGAAGATAAATCATGTGTTCCGCTTAGATTTGAAGCTAACACGTTTGTTTAGCATGCAGTTGAAGCTAAAACATGTACATCACAAGTATCTGGATCTAATCCATCTGTTTCGCAAGAATATGAAGCTATGAAGCTAATCCATGTGATTCGCATGAATTTGAAGCTAAATCATGTGTGTCGCATGGATTTGAAGCTGTATCACTTTTATCGCAATTATCTGAAGATAAATCATTTGTTTCTCATGTGTTTAAAGCTAAGCCTTCTACTTCGCATTGATTTGAAGCTAAATCATGTGTAGCGCATGGATTTGAAGCTAACTCGTTTGTTTCGCCTGCATTTGAAGCTAAATCATGTATATCACAAGTATTTGAAGCTAAACCATTTGTTTCGCATTGATTTGAAGCAAAGCCTTCTACTGCGCATTGATTTGAAGCTAAATCATGTGTAGCGCAAGGATTTGAAGCTTACTCGTTTGTTTCGCCTGCATTTAAAGCTAAATCATGTATATCACAAGTATTTGAAGCTAAACCATCTGTTTCGCGTGGTTTCGAAGATAAGCCTTGTACTTCCAATTGATTTGAGGATAAATCATGTGATTCGCAATGATTTGAAGGTAACTCATTTGTTTCACATGCATTTGAACCAATTTCACTTATATTCGCCAGTATTTGAAGATAAATCATTCGTTTCGCGTGGATTTGAAGCTACGCCACCTACTTCGTATTGATTTGAAGCTAAATCATGTATTCGCCTGGATTTGAAGCCAACTCGTTTGTTTCGCCTGCAGTTGAAGCTAAATCATGTATATCACAATTATTTGAAGCTGAACCATTTGTTTCGCATGGATTTGAAGCTAAGCCTTCTACTTCGCATTTATTTGATGCTAAGTCACGTGTTTCGCATTGATTTGGAGATAACTCGATAGTTTCGCATGCATTTGAACCAATTTTACTTATATTCGCCAGTATTTGAAGATAAATCATTCGTTTCGCGTGGATTTGAAGCTAAGCCACCTACTTCGTATTGATTTGAAGCTAAATCATGTATTCGCTTGGATTTGAAGCCAACTCGTTTGCTTCGCCTGCAGTTGAAGCTAAATCATGTATATCACAATAATTTGAAGCTGAACCATTTGTTTCGCATGGATTTGAAGCTAAGCCTTCTACAACGCATTTATTTGATGCCAAGTCACGTGTTTCGCATTGATTTGAAGATAACTCGTTTGTTTCGTCTGAATTTGTGCCAATATCTCTTATATTCGCCAGTATTTGAAGATAAATCATTCGTTTCGCGTGGATTTGAAGCTAACTCGTTTGTTTCGCATGCAGTTGAAACTAAATCACGTATATCACAAGTATTTGAAGCTGAACCATTTGTTTCGCATGGATTTGAAGCTAAGCCTTCTACTACGCATTTATTTGATGCCAAGTCACGTGTTTCGCATTGATTTGAAGATAACTCGTTTGTTTCGTCTGCATTTGTACCAATATCTCTTATATTCGCCAGTATTTGAAGATAAATCATTCGTTTCGCGTGGATTTGAAGCTAAGCCACCTACTTCGTATTGATTTGAAGCTAAATCATGTATTCGCTTGGATTTGAAGCCAACTCGTTGGTATCGCCTGCAGTTGAAGCTAAATCATGTATATCACAATTATTTGAAGCTGAACCATTTGTTTCGCATGGATTTGTAGCTAAGCCTTCTACTTCGCATTTATTTGATGCTAAATCACGTGTTTCGCATGGATTTGCAGAAAACTCGTTTGTTTCGTCTGCATTTGAACCAATATCACTTATATTCGCCAGTATTTGAAGATAAATCATTCGTTTCGCATGGATTTGAAGCTAAGCCTCCTAGTACGTATTGATTTGAAGCTAAATCATGTATTCGCTTGGTTTTCAAGCCAACTCGTTCGTATCGCCTGCAGTTGAAGCTAAATCATGTATATCACAATTATTTGAAGCTTAACCATTTGTTTGGCATGGATTTTAAGCTAAGCCTTCTACATCGCATTTATTTGATGCCAAGTCACGTGTATCGCATTGATTTGAAGATAACTCGTTTGTTTCGTCTGCATTTGTACCAATATCTCTTATATTCGCCAGTGTTTGAAGATAAATCATTCGTTTCGCATGGATTTGAAGCTAAGCCTCCTACTGCGTATTGATTTGAAGCTAAGTCATGTATTCGCTTGGATTTGAAGCCAACTCGTTTGTTTCGCCTGCAGTTGAAGCTAAATCATGTATATCACAATTATTTGAAGCCGAACCATTTGTTTCGCATGGACTTGAAGCTAAGCCTTCTACTGCCCATTGATTTGAAGCTAAATCATGTGTTTCGCTTGGATTTGAAGCTAACTCGTTTGTTTCGAATGCAGTTGAATCTAAATCATGTATATCACATATATTTGAAGCTGAACAATTGTTTCGCATGAATATTAAGCTAAACCATGTGTTTCGAATGAATTTGAAGCTAAATCATGTGTTTCGCATGGATTTGAAGCTAACTCGATTGTTTCGCCTGCATTTGAAGCTACATCATGTATATCCCAAGTATGTGAAGCTAAACCATTTTATTCGCATGGATTTGAAGCTAAGCCTTCTACTTCGCATGGAGTTGAAGCTAAGCCTTCTACTTCGCATTGATTTGAATCTTAATCATGTGTTTCGCATGGATTTGAATTAAAATCGTTTGATTCACCTGCATTTGAAGCTATATCACTTAAATTCGCAAGTATTTGAAGCTAAATCATTTGTGTCGCATGGATTTGAAGCTAAGCCTTCTACTACGCATTGATCTGAAGCTAAATCATGCGTTTCGCATGGATTTGAAGCTAACTCGTTTGTTTCGCATGCAGTTGATGCTAAAGCATGTATATCACTAGTATTTGAAGCTGAACCATATGATTCTCATGAATATTAAGCTAAACCATGTGTTTCGCATGAATATTAAGCTAAACCAAGTGTTTCGCATGAATTTGAAGATAAATCATGCTTTTCACATGGATTTGAAGCTGACTCGTTTGTTTCGCCTGCATTTGAAGCTATATCACTTATATCGCAAGTGTTACGGCCAAGTGGCCAGGATTTATGGCAGGGGCCATGTGCTTGGGTACCCGGACGGTATGGGTCTGTCCCGGGCCGTTCCCGGGCACATGCGGCACCGCCATAACGTCTCCTGGTCCTTGATTACGGTCCAGTCAATTACGGTTGGGTCTGGCATTGTTCGGGCACGTAGGCCCATCAGCGCGGGATGTCTAGCAGGAGTTATTTTGCCACTCTCCCTCCTAACTCCCGGCCCACCGTTTTGGGGCAGTCTCACTGGATTTGGGATTGCAGTGGTTGGACCGTAATTCCTTGCCGCCCACCCTAGGTCAAGAGAAGTAGTTAGGACCGAGGTGATATTAGGCATGACTCCGGTCCTCTAGGGGACCGACAAGACGGAACAGACAGACAGAAAGCACAGAATATCAGAAGAGTACAGTATTCTAACGATATATCTACCGTCCGTGTCTCGTCTTATGGTTTCCCTAAAATGTGCCTCGCATTCATCGATTAACCTAGTATCGCTTGGGGTTAGTTCCTCTATGTCCCAAAACCTCTCTAATTGAGATTGTAGGTCATTGAGTGTGGCTAAACAACACTTATTGTCTTGTGATAATTTCTTGTCTGCCCAGGTAGGAGTGCCTCCCAAAACCCAACCGAGTTGGGTCTTTTGCAAGAGCAGGTTGGAAGTTGATTTATGTTGACCGACACATAGCAATGTCCAAAATATACCTGCTCCAATGAGCATATCTATTGGCCGTTGTAAATGGAATTCTGGATCGGCTAGCTCTATGTGACTTGGAATTTCTATTTTTTCTCTATGTATCTGAAAATTGGGCATGTCTGACGTGATGGTTTCTATTGATAGGCATTGTACCGTGTGTTGAGATTTATTATATCGCGAATGAATTGTTAATGTTGCTCTACCTTCTATGGAATTTACTGCCCTTCCTAATCCTGTCTCTGTTGAACTTATTGCAGTCGGTTTGATGCCGAGTCGTTGGCAAAATTCCGTGGTTATAAAATTTGCTTGAGATCCCGAATCTGATAATACCCTGCATTTATGTGACCCCCCTTGTCCTTGACATAAACTATTGCTGTTGATAATACGGCATGCCCTATTGTATTTGCTACGTTAGCTGTGAGTACTGGGGGTTCTCGCGAATCTGATTCTCCTGTAGCCGCGTAGCCTTCTTCTGCGCGTTTGAATTCGGGATTATGTAATAAGGAATGATGCTTCCTTCCACACTGTTTGCAATGACTCCGTGTACACGCCCGTACCCGATGTGCCGATGACAAACAATTGAAACACAGCCGGGCTTCTTGCACTATCTTTGTTTTTGTATTTAAATCGCTGTTCTTAAATTTCTCACAGTTATATATCGCGTGATTGGCCTTGCATGCGGGGCACCCGGCTGAGTTATCTACATGCGAAGCAATGTAGTTGTAACGAGGGGTATTATTTGTTCCTCGAGGTCGCTGGTCGACCCTGGATGCAGCTACCTGAACACTGACCGCGATATTTGCTAAATATTTGGAACGTTCTTCTATAAACGCAGATAATTGACCAAATGTAGGCATTTCCGACTGAGATATTATTCTCCTTTCCCATTCTCTCATGGACACTTGACCTAACTTTCTGGACAATAACGGAACTAACATGGTATCCCAAGTTTCAACCGATTCACCCAAAGACATTAACGCTATTCTATGATTTGTAGCTTCGTCCAGAAATTCCCGCAATGTGATGTCTGATTCCCTTTGAATGGATTTTAAATCAAGTAATGAATTTACATGATGCCGCTTGAGACTTGTGGAATCTTCATATCGCGACTTGAGTAATTCCCATGCATGTCTGTAATTTGTTCCGGACACGCCTAACGCTTGAATCACACGAGCCGCTACCTCCTTGAGTGAGGTATTTAAATAATGGAACCGTTGTATGTCTGTTAATGAATTATTCTCGTGAATCACTGATGTAAATGTGTCTTTAAATTTCACCCAATCACTGTAATTGCCATCAAAGGAAGGCAGTTGCAGTGTCGGTAATCTATCGTTTATTGCGGTATCTGCAGTCTGCGCGGATATCGGGCTGTTCGTGGTTATCCTACTCTGCTCCGGAGTGGCACGGGCAATGACTATTTCGACTTTATCTATCAGATGAAAATACGCCGTCTCGAATTCTTCGCGCTCGATCGCGTGCGCTGCTTCGGCGTCCGTTCCAGCTACGAGTATTTCGATTCTCGTTTGAACTCTATTAAAATTGTCAAGGAGACATACATTTGCATCTAACCGTTACTTAAGAGATCCCACCGAGGTCGTGGTCGCGAATTTGGAAATAAATGTCTTAAACCGCGTGAGTGCAGCCTTGACCGTTCCGCGCTCGATCATCAACGGTTTGAGATCTTCCGCCATAGTGATTTACTGACGCAAATGGGACTATAAAAGTACTTATCACTTGGGCTGAGACACTTGGTACTGCTGTCGATGCCTGTTGGCTGCACTGGGATGCTCCGTTGTTCTGCAATGATGTTGAGCTGCTGCGTGATTGTCCTGCTGTGTTGCTGGACTTCTGTGGTGTTGCACTGCTCTGAAGCTATATGCACTGCCTTCTCTGGATGCTGTAGCCTCCGGAAGAAACTTCTCGTCACTGAGCTCCTGAGATTCCTGATTGAAGCCAGGTGTTGGTGCTCTCGTGATACACTGTACTGCGTGGCTGTAGCTTCTGATGTACTGTCACTTCGTCTGTGCGTTCTTAGATCCGGCTCGAAGGACCAAATGTTGAGGACCCAACGTTTAAATCCAACGCAAATGAATTAGGTACTTCGCGAGCGCAAGTTGAACGGCGGTTATAATCGTTAGAAAGGTGGTTAGCAAGATATCCAGAAAAAAGTCAGCAGTATACAGAATTCATGTCAGAATATGAGACGTTAGGGCATATGTCGCGCATTGTAGAAGGTACACACGAGCAATCCGCCTACTAACTTCCCCACCACGCTGTATTCAAGGAAGGCAGCACGACAACGAAGCTTAGTGTTGTGTTCGATGGATCAGCAAAATCCTCATCAGACCTTGCATTGAACGACATCCAATTAGTGGGCCCTACAGTTCAAAGCGATTTAATTTCCATTTTAATTCGTTTTCGATATAATCGGTACGTCCTGTCGGCCGATATTGCTAAAATGTATCGACAAATTTTAGTTCATCCAGCAGATAGGAAGTATCAAAGACTTTTGTGGCGAGCACAGCCCCATCTCCCAGTCCAAGAGTACGAGTTAAACACAGTAACTTATGATACAGCATCCGCTCCTTTCCTAGCGACTCGTACTCTGCACGAAATTGGACTGACCTGTGCTCACACATTTCCGACGAGCAGTAAGGTTATAATCAATGATTTTTACGTAGACGATTTATTAACTGGGGCTCAAACAGAACAGGAAATAGAAACGCTGAAAAGGGAGCTGACGCAAATTCTATCACAAGCAGGTATGGACCTTCGTAAATGGGCAAGCAATTGCCCGACAGTTACAGCAACAGACAGTACAGAGAGAAATCGCGAAATCGCCGTAGATAAAGACCCAAAAACGTTAGGCCTCTTGTGGTCACCGACGACCGACCACTTAATGTTTAGAGTAGAATCCCCACAGAACCAGCGTGTCACAAAACGTACTATTCTTTCTGAAATAGCTCAAATTTTTGACCCGTTAGGTCTAATATCCCCCATTGTAATAGTCGCAAAATTGATCCTACAACAACTATGGCAGACTCAGATAGGTTGGGATCAATCAATACCGCAGAACCTGCATAGTCAATGGCTCCAATACCGCCAAGATATTAGCAAGGTAGGAGCAATGAACATCTCGCGATGTGCAATTTCAGAGTGTTTAGATGATATAGAACTGCACGGGTTTTCAGACGCGTCCGAGAAGGCGTACGGGGCTTGTGTTTACCTGCGCTCTAGGGATCTGTCAGGTAGTTGGGTAACGCGCTTATTGTGTGCAAAGTCCAGAGTCGCACCGCTCAAAACCATTTCATTACCGAGATTAGAATTATGCGGTGCATTATTACTAGCAAATGTAGTAAGCAAAGTTAGAATAGCATTAGACACAGTAAGGTTTAAGGAATACCTGTGGACAGATTCGACGATCACCCTCGCCTGGCTTCGAAGCTCCCCAAACAAATGGAAAACCTTCGTAGCCAATAGAGTATCGCAAATTCAAGGTTTAACGTCAAGTGATAGTTGGAGACATGTAGCCTCTGAAGACAACCCGGCAGATTTAATTTCGCGAGGCACAAAACCAGGTACATTACAGAACACAACCATTTGGTGGGACGGTCCCACCTGGTTACGTCAGAGCTCAAGTCTATGGCCTAGCGCGTTAGATAACCTTATCGACGTTCCGGAAGAGAAGGAAAGGAAACCGGTTATGTTGACTATATCGACTGCAGAGAGTAGCATTGTCAGGATATTTTCAACGTATACGCGATTACTCAGAAGCATAGCATACTGTCTCAGATTTGCCAAATTTATGAGAAATCGAGTTAAAAAATTAGAAGGTGACGCATCAGGTTCGCTAATAACGGGTTCATTGACAACAATAGAAATCAATGCAGCGAGAACACGTTTGGAATTACTTGCGCAAAGGGAGGCATTTTCGACAGAGATCAGATTAGTACAAACGCAACAAGCACTTCCAAATTCCAGTGCGCTACGGTCCCTAAATGTATTTCTGGACAATGGCGGACTACTCAGGGTGGGCGGAAGACTATCCAACGCACCCATAGACTACGATCAAAAACATCCGATCATATTGCCACCAAAGCATCCGCTAACGGATTTAATAATCAAATGCGAACATCACAGGTTAATGCATGCGGGATGTCAGGCTGTTTTAACGTCATTACAAACAAGGTATTGTTTAGTCTCAGCAAAACATAATGTAAAACGAAACATACGGAAATGTGTACGGTGCTTTAAAACAAACCCATTGAGTCAAACCTATCAGATGGGTCAATTACCTGCGTCGAGAGTCACCCCAGCGCGACGTTTTTTTACCTGTGGAGTCGATTACGCAGGCCCATTTTTTACAAAGGAAAGAACGAGAAGCAAGGTAACAGTCAAGGCATACATATGCATTTTTGTATGTTTCGTTACGAAGGCCGTACATTTAGAATTAGCTACCGACTTGAGTACCGACGCTTTCATAAACTGTTTCCGGCGTTTAATTGCCCGACGGGGGCGATGTCATTGTATCATATCCGATAACGGTACAAACTTCATTGGGGCACGGAACGAGCTAGTTGAGCTAAATATCTTAATTAAGGACAAACAACACAACGAAAAAATTGCAAACGCACTAAGACAGGAATCCATCGAATGGCGATTAATTCCTGCGCACTCTCCACACTTTGGTGGATTGTGGGAGGGAGCGGTCAAATCTGCTAAATACCACCTCACACGCGTTATAGGAGATCAGAGGCTCACGTTCGAAGAGCTATATACGTTACTGACGCAAATAGAATCCAGTTTAAATTCACGTCCACTTTCACCATTATCCTCAGATCCCACAGACCTAAACCCTTTGACTCCTGGGCATTTTTTAATTGGTACTGCCCTTACAACACTGCCATCTGATGACCTACGAGATATCAAGGTCACTCGACTCAACAGATACCAGCTAATCCAGCAAATGGTCCAGCATTTCTGGCAAATGTGGCAGCGGGAATGTATACAACAGTTACAGCAACGACACAAATGGCAGCATTCCACCACGTCGAAATTAGCCGTGTATTCCTTGGTAATCATCAAGGAGGACAATCTACCCCCGTTACAGTGGAGCATGGGAAGAATCGTTCAGGTACACCCTGGTACAGATGGAGTGATTCGTGTCGCAACAGTCAGAACGTGAACCGGAACAATTAAACGACCCGTGACAAAATTGTGTATAATACCTTTAGATCACTTAGAAATGTCACACGAGGTGTAGCGCAACTATGTATAGTGTAAATTTCGATCATTGTAAATATTGTAATATTCACACAGAATACGTAGATTGTAATCATATCATAAGCTTACACTTATATGGGTTATCAAATATAGACATAGTTGAACATGCGATGCATGTTCAAGGAGGGCGGTATGTTCCGGCCAAGTGGCCAGGATTTATTGCAGGGGCCATGTGCTTGGGTACCCGGACGGTATGGGTCTGGCCCGGGCCGTTCCCGGGCACATGCGGCACCGTCATAACGTCTCCTGGTCCTTGATTACGGTCCAGTCAATTACGGTTGGGTCTGGCATTGTTCGGGTACGTAGGCCCATCAGCGCGGGATGTCTAGCAGGAGTTATTTTGCCACTCTCCCTCCTAACTCCCGGCCCACCGTTTTGGGGCAGTCTCACTAGATTTGGGATTGCAGTGATTGGACCGTAATTCCTTGCCGCCCGCCCTAGGTAAAGAGAAGTAGGGAGGACCGAGGTGATATTAGGCATGACTCCGGTCCTCTAGGGGACAGAAAAGACGGAACAGACAGACAGAAAGCACAGAACATCAGAAAAGTACAGAACATTTCTAGAGCTTCAGAAGAGAACACCTTAGACTTTCAGACAGAACAGAACAGAAGACATAGAGAGATACGCATAACGGTTAGGTTGCGTGTTACAAATAGAGTACTAGCATTTCATTTAGTCCGCCTACAGTGGGTGGTCCTTCGAGTTAGTCGGCACCAAGTGCAATATTCAGAGGATCTCCGTCATCCATCTGATGAGTCATCAACAGCAAGTATTTGAAGCTAAACCATTTGTTTCGCATGGATTTGAAGCTAAGCCATCTACTTCGCATTGATTTGAAGCTGAATCATGTGTTTCGCTTGGATTTGAAGTTCACTCGTTTGTTTCGCCTGCATTTGAAGCTATATCACTTATATCGCAAGTATATGAATCTAAATAATCTGTGTCGCATGGATTTGATGCTAATCCTTCTACTTCGCATTGATTTAAAGTTGAATCATGTGTTTCGCATTGATTTGAAGATAACTCGTTTGTTTAGCATGCAGTTGAAGCTAACTCATGTATATCACAAGTATTTGAAGCTAAACCATTTGTTTCGCAAGAATTTGAAGATAAGAATTCTGCTTCGCATTGATTTGAAGCTAACTCGTTTGTTTCGCATGCATTTGAACCTGTATCACTTATATTCGCAAGTATTTGAAGGTCAATCATTCGTTTCGCATGGATTTGATGCCAAGCCTTCGGCTTCGCATTGATTTGAAGCTAAATCCTGTGTTACGCTTGGATTTGAAGTTCACTCGTTTGTTTAGCCTGCATTTGAAGCTATATCACATATATCGCAAGTCTATGAATCTAAATAATTTCGGTCGCATGGATTTGATTCTAAGCCTTCTACTTCGCATTGATTTGAAGCTAAATCATGTGTTTCGCATGGATTTAAAGCTAACTCGTGTGTTTCGCCTGCATTTGAAGCTATATCACTCATTTTCGCAAGTATTTGAAGCTAAATCATTTGTTTCGTATGGATTTGAAGCTAACTCGTTTGTTTGGCATGAAGTTGATGCTAAATCATGTATATCACAAGTATTTGTAGCTGAACCATTTGTTTCGCATGGATTTGGAGCTAAGCCTTTCACTTCGCATTGATTTGAAGCTAAGTCATGTGTTTCGCATGGATTTGAAGCTAACTCGTTTGTATCGCATGCAGTTGAAGCTAAATCATGTATTAGACAAGAATTTGAAGCTAAATCATCTGTTTCGCGTGGATTTGAAGCTAAGCCTTCTACTTCGCATTGATTTGAAGCAAAATCATGCGTTTTGCTTGGATTTGAAGCTAGCTCGTTTGTATCGCATGCAGTTGACGCTAAATCATGTGTACCATAAGTATTTGAAGCTAAACCATTTGATTCGCATGGATTTAAAGCTAACACTTCTGTTTCGCATTGATTTGAAGCTGAATCATGTTTTTTGCATGGATTTGAAGATAACTCGTTTGTTTAGCATGGAGTTGAAGCTAACTCATGTATATCACAAGTATTTGAAGCTAAATCATTTGTGTCGCATGGATTTGAAGCTAAGCCTTCTACTTCGCATTGATTTGAAGCTAAATCATGTGATCGACATTGATTTGAAGGTAACTCTTTTGTTTCGCATGCAGTTCAAGCTAAATCACGTATATCGCAAGTATTTGAAGCTAAACCATTTGATTGGCATTGATTTATAGATAAGTCTTCTACTTTGCATGAATTTGAAGCTAAACCATGTGTCGCGCTTGAATTTGTAGCTAACTCGTTTGTTTCGCATGCAGTTGAAGCTAAATAATGTATATTACAAGTATTAGAATCTAATTCATATGATTCGCATGGATTTGAAGATAAGCCTCCTACTTCGCATTGATTTGAATCTAAATCATGTGATTAACTTGGATTTGATGCTAACCCTTCTACTTCGCATTGATTTGAAGCTAAATCATATGTTTCGCTTGGATTTGAAGCTAACTCGTTTGTTTCGCATGCAGTTGAAGCTAAATCATGTATATCACAATTATTGTAAGCCAAACCATTTGATTCGCATGAATTTGAAGCTAAATGATGTGGTTCACATGAATTGAATCTCACTCGTTTGTTTCGCATGCATTTGAAGATATATCAGTTATGTCGAAGGCATTTGATGCTAAATCATTTGTGTCGCATGGATTTGAAGCTGAGTCTCCAACTTCGCATTGATTTGAAGCTAAATCTTGTGTTTCGATTTGGTTTGAAGCTAACTCGATTGTTTCCCGTGCATTTGAAGCTGTATCACTTACGTCGCAATTATCTGGAAATAAATCATTTGTTTACATGCATTTGGAACTAAGCCTTCCACTTCGCATTGATTTGAAGCTAAATCATGTGTTTCGCATGGATTTGAAGCTAACTCGTTTGTATTGCATGCAGTTGATGCTAAATCATGTATATCACAAGTATTTGTAGCTGAACCATTTGTTTCGCATGGATTTGGAGCTAAGCCTTTCACTTCGCATTGATTTGAAGCTAAGTCATGTGTTTCGCATGGATTTGAAGCTATCTCGTTTGTTTCGCCTTCATTTGAAGCTTAATCATGTATATCACAAGTATTTGAAGCTAAACCATTTGTTTCGCATTGTTCTGAAGATAAACCTTCTACTTCGCATTGATTTGAAGCTAAATCATGCGTTTTGCTTGGATTTAAAGCTAGCTCGTTTGTATCGCATGCAGTTGACGCTAAATCATGTATACCACAAGTATTTGAAGCTAAACCATTTGATTCGCATGGATTTAAAGCTAACACTTCTGTTTCGCATTGATTTGAAGCTGAATCATGTTTTTTGCATGGATTTGAAGATAACTCGTTTGTTTAGCATGCAGTTGAAGCTAACTCATGTATATCACAAGTATTTGAAGCTAAATCATTTGTGTCGCATGGATTTGAAGCTAAGCCTTCTACTTCGCATTGATTTGAAGCTAAATCATGTGATCGACATTGATTTGAAGGTAACTCTTTTGTTTCGCATGCAGTTGAAGCTAAATCACGTATATCGCAAGTATTTGAAGCTAAACCATTTGATTGGCATTGATTTGTAGATAAGTCTTCTACTTTGCATGAATTTGAAGCTAAACCATGTGTCGCGCTTGAATTTGTAGCTAACTCGTTTGTTTCGCATGCAGTTGAAGCTAAATAATGTATATTACAAGTATTAGAAGCTAATTCATATGATTCGCATGGATTTGAAGATAAGCCTCCTACTTCGCATTGATTTGAATCTAAATCATGTGATTAACTTGGATTTGATGCTAACCCTTCTACTTCGCATTGATTTGAAGCTAAATCATGTGTTTTGTATGGATTTGAAGCTAACTCGTTTGTTTCGCATGCACTTGAAGCTAAATCATGTGTATCACAAGTATTTGAAACTAAACCATTTGTTTCGCATTGATGTGAAGCTAAGCCTTCTACTTCGCATTGATTTGGAGGTAAATCATGTGCTTCGCATGGATTTGAAACTAACTCGTTTGTTTCCCACGCAGCTGAAGCTAAATTATGTATACCACAAGTATTTGGAGCTAAAACATTTGTTTCTCATGTATGTGAAGCTAAGCCTACCACTTCGCATTGATTTGAAACTAAATCATGTATTTCGCATGGATTTGAATCTAACTCGATTGTTTCGCGTGAATTTGAAGCTATATCACATATATCGTAATTATCTGAAGATAAATCATTTGTTTCTCATGTATTTGAAGCTAAGACTTCTAGATCGCATTGATTTGAAGCTAAATCATGTGTTTCGCTTGGATTTGAAGCTAACTCGTTTGTTTCGCATGAATTTGAAGCTAAATCATGTATGTCACAAGTATTTGAAGCTAAACCATTTGTATCGCAAGAATTTGAAGCTAAACCATGTGATTTGCGAGAAATTGAAGCTAAATCATGTGTTTCGCTTGGATTTGAAGCTAACTCGTTTGTTTCGCATGCAGTTGAAGCTAAATCATGTATATCATAAGTATTTGAAGCTAAACCATTTGGTTCGCATTGATTTGAAACTAAGTCGTTTGTTTCGCATGCAGTTGAAGCTAAAACATGTATATAACAATTATTTGAAGCTAAATCATTTGTGTCGCATGGATTTGAAGCTAAGCCTTTTACTTCGCATTGATTTGAAGCTAAATCATGGGTTTCGCATGGATTTGATGCTAAACCTTCTACTTGGCATTGATTTGAATCGAAATCATGTGTTTCGCTTGGATTTGAAGCTAACTCGTTTGTTTCGCATGAATTTGAAGCTAAATCATGTATGTCACAAGTATTTGAAGCTAAACCATTTGTATCGCAAGAATTTGAAGCCAAACCGTGTGATTTGCGAGAATTTGAAGCTAAATCATGTGTTCGCTTGGATTTGAAGCTAACTCGTTTGTTTCGCATGCAGTTGAAGCTATATCACTTATGGTCGCAAGTATTTGAAGCTAAATCATGCGCTTCGCATGGAATTGAAGCTATCTCGTTGGTTTCGCGTGGATTTGAAGCTAACTAGTTTGTTTCGCCTGCATTTGAAGCTACATCACTTATATTCGCAAGTATTTGAAGGTCATTCATTCGTTTCGCATGAATTTGAAGCTAAGCCTTCTACTTCGCATTGATTTGAAGCTAAATCATGTGTTTCGCTTGGATTTGAAGCTAAGCCTTCTACTTCGCATTGATTTGAAGCTAAATCATGTGTTACGCTTGGATTTGAAACTGAGCCTTCTACTTTGCATTGATTGGAAGCTAAATCTTGTGTTTGGTATGGATTTGAAGCTAACACGGTTGTTTTGCCTGCATTCGAAGTTATACCATGTATAATCGCAAGTATTTGAAGCTCAGTCATCCGTTTCGCATTGATTTGAAGCTAAATCATATGTTTCGCTTGGATTTGAAGGTAACACGTTTGTTTCACATGCAGTTGAAGCTCAATCATGTATATCACAAGTATTTCAAGCTGAACAATTTGTTTCGCATGAATACTAAGTTAAACCATGTGTTTCGCATGAGTATTAAGTTAAACCATGTTTTTGTAATGAATTTGATGCTAAATCATGTGTTTCGCATGGATTTGAAGCTAACTCGTTTGTTTCGCCTGCATTTGAAGCTACATCACTAATATTGCAATTATCTGAAGGTAAATCATTTGTTTCTCATATACTTGAAGCTAAGCCTTCTGCTTCGCATTTATTTGAAGCTAAATCATGTGTTCCGCTTGGATTTTAAGCGAACTCGTTTGTTTCGCATGCTGTTGAAGCTTAGTCATGTATAAAACAAGTATTTGAAGCTAAACCATTCGTTTCGCATGGATTTGAATCTAAGCCATCTACTTCGCATGCAGTTGAAGCCAAATCATGTGTTTCGATTGGATTTGAAGCCAACTCGTTTGTTTTGCATGCAGTTGAAACTAAATCATGTATGTCAAAATTATTTGAAGCTAAACCATTTCTTTCGCATGGATTTCAAGCTAAGCCTTCTACTTCGCATTGATTTGAAGCTAAATCTTGTGTTTCGTATGAATTTGAAGCTAACTCGGTTGTTTCGCCTGCATTCGAAGCTATATCACGTATAATCGCAAGTATTTGAAGCTCAGTCATTCGTTTCGCATGGATTTGAAGGTAAGCCTTCTACTTCTCATTGATTTAAAGCTAAATCATATGTTTCGCTTGGATTTGAAGGCAACACGTTTGTTTCACATGCAGTTGAAGCTCAATCATGTATATCACAAGTATTTGAAGCTGAACAATTAGTGTCGCATGAATATTAAGTTAAACCATGTGTTTCGCATGAGTATTAAGCTAAACCATGTGTTTCGAATGAATATGAAGCAAAATAATGTGTTTCGCATGGATTTGAAGCCAACTCGTTTGTTTCGCCTGCATTTGAAGCTATATCACTTATATCACAAGTATTTGAAGCCATACCATTTCTTTCGCATGGATTTCAAGCTAAGCCTTCTACTTCGCATTGATTTGAAGCTAAATCATGTGTTTGGTTTGGATTTGAAGGTAACACGTTAGTTTCGCAAGCAGATGAAGCTAAACCAAGTATATCACAAGTATTTGAAGCTGAACCATTTGATTCGCATGAATATTAAGCTAAACCATGTGTTTCGCACGAATATTAAGCTAAACCATGTGCATGAATTTGCATTTAGCTGCATGAATTTGCAGCTAAATGATGTGTTTCACATGTATTTGAAGCTAACTCGTTTGTTTCGCCTGCATTTGAAGCTATATTACTTATATCGCAAGTATTTGAAGCTAAATCATTTGTGTCGCATGGATTTGCAGCTAAGCCTTCTACTTAGCATTGATTTGAAGCTAAATCATGTGTTACGCTTGGATTTGAAACTGAGCCTTCTACTTTGCATTGATTGGAAGCTAAATCTTGTGTTTGGTATGGATTTGAAGCTAACACGGTTGTTTTGCCTGCATTCGAAGTTATATCATGTATAATCGCAAGTATTTGAAGCTCAGTCATCCGTTTCGCATGGATTTGAAGCTAAGCGTTCTACTTCGCATTGATTTGAAGCTTAATCATGTATTTCGCTTGGATTTGAAGCTAAATCATGTTTCGCATGGACTTAAAGCTAACACGTTTGTTTCGCATGCAGTTGAACCTAAATCATGTATATCACAAGTATTTGAAGCTAAACCATTTGTTTCGCATGGATTCGAAAATCAGCCTTCTATTTCGCATTGATTTGAAGCTAAATCATGAGTTTCGCATGGACTTAAAGCTAACACGTTTGTTTCGCATGCAGTTGACCCTAAATCATGTATATCACAAGTATTTGAAGCTAAACAATTTGATTCCCATGGATTTGGAGCTAAACCTACTACTTCGCATTGATTTGGAGCTAAACCATGTGTTTTGCATGGATTTAAAGATAACACGATTGTTTCGCATGCAGTTGAAGCTAAATCATGTATATCACAAGTATTTGAAGCAAAACCATTTGTTTCGCATGGATTCGAAAATCAGCCTTCTATTTCGCATTGATTTGAAGCTAACTCGTTTGTTTCGCATGGATTTGAAGCTAACTCGTTTGTTTCGCATGCAGTTGAACCTAAATCATGTATATCACAAGTATTTGAAGCAAAACCATTTGTTTCGCATGGATTCGAAAATCAGCCTTCTATTTCGCATTGATTTGAAGCTAACTCGTTTGTTTCGCATGGATTTGAAGCTAACTCGTTTGTTTCGCATGCAGTTGAACCTAAATCATGTATATCACAAGTATTTGACGATAATCCATTTGATTCGCATGGATTTGAAGCTAAGCCTTCTTCTTCGCATTGATTTGAAGCTTAATCATGTATTTCGCTTGGATTTGAAGCTAAATCATGTGTTTCGCATGGACTTAAAGCTAACACGTTTGTTTCGCATGCAGTTGAACCTAAATCATGTATATCACAAGTATTTGAAGCTAAACCATTTTTTTCGCATGGATTCGTAAATCAGCCTTCTATTTCGCATTGATTTGAATCTAAATGATGAGTTTCGCATGGACTCGAAGCTAACTCGTTTGTTTCGCATGGATTTGAAGCTAACTCGTTTGTTTCGCATGCAGTTGAAGAAAAATCATGTATATCACAAGTATTAGAAGCTGAACCATTTGATTCGCATGGATTTGAAGCTAAGCCTTCTACTTCGCATTGATTTGAAGCTTAATCATGTATTTCGCTTGGATTTGAAGCTAAAGCATGTGTTTCGCACGGACTTAAAGCTAACACGTTTGTTTCGCATGCAGTTGAACCTAAATCATGTATATCACAAGTATTTGAAGCTAAACCATTTGATTCCCATGGATTTGGAGCTAAGCCTTCTACTTCGCATTGATTTGAAGCTTAATCATGTATTTCGCTTGGATTTGAAGCTAAATCATGTGTTTCGCACGGACTTAAAGCTAACACGTTTGTTTCGCATGCAGTTGAACCTAAATCATGTATATCACAAGTATTTGAAGCTAAACCATTTGATTCCCATGGATTTGAAGCTAAACCTTCTACTTCGCATTGATTTGAAGCTTAATCATGTATTTCGCTTGGATTTGAAGCTAAATCATGTGTTTCGCACGGACTTAAAGCTAACACGTTTGTTTCGCATGCAGTTGAACCTAAATCATGTATATCACAAGTATTATAAGCTAAACCATTTGATTCGCATGGATTTGAAGCTAAGCCTTCTACTTCGCATTGATTTGAAGCTTAATCATGTATTTCGCTTGGATTTGAAGCTAAATCATGTGTTCCGCATCGACTTAAAGCTAACACGTTTGTTTCGCATGCAGTTGAACCTAAATCATGTATATCACAAGTATTTGAAGCTAAACCATTTGTTTTGCATGATTTCGAAATTCAGCCTTCTATTTCGCATTGATTTGAAGCTAAATCACGTGTTTCTCATGGATTTGAACTAACTCGTTTCTATCGCATGGATTTGAAGCTAACTCGTTTGTTTCGCATGCAGTTGAAGAAAACTCATGTATATCATAAGTATTATAAGCTAAACCATTTGATTCGCATGGATTCGAAGCTAAGCCTTCTACTTCGCATTGATTTGAAGCTTAATCATATATTTCGCTTGGATTTGAAACTAAATCATGTGTTTCGCATCGACTTAAAGCTAACACGTTTGTTTCGCATGCAGTTGAACCTAAATCATGTATATCACAAGTATTTGAAACTAAACCATTTGTTTTGCGTGATTTCGAAATTCAGCCTTCTATTTCGCATTGATTTGAAGCTAAATCACGTGTTTCTCATGGATTTGAACTAACTCGTTTCTATCGCATGGATTTGAAGCTAACTCGTTTGTTTCGCATGCAGTTGAAGCAAAATCATGTATATCACAAGTATTATAAGCTAAACCATTTGATTCGCATGGATTTGATGCTAAGCCTTCTTCTTCGCATTGATTTGAAGCTTAATCATGTATTTCGCTTGGATTTGAAGCTAAATCGTTTGTTTCACATGCAGTTGAATCTAGTCATGTATATCACAAGAATTTAAAGCTAAACCATTCGTTTCGCATGGATTTGAAGCTAAGCCTTCTACTTCGCATTGATTTGAAGCTAAATCATGTGTTTCGCTTGGACTTAAAGCTAACACGTTTGTTTCGCATGCAGTTGAACCTAAATCATGTATATCACAAGTATTTGAAGCTAAAACATTTGTTTTGCGTGATTTCGAAATTCAGCCTTCTATTTCGCATTGATTTGAAGCTAACTCACGTGTTTCTCATGGATTTGAACTAACTCGTTTTTATCGCTTGGATTTGAAGCTAACTCGTTTGTTTCGCATGCAGTTGAAGCAAAATCATCTATGTCACAAGTATTATAAGCTAAACCATTTGATTCGCGTGGATTTGAAGCTAAGCCTTCTACTTCGCATTGATTTGAAGCTTAATCATGTATTTCGCTTGGATTTGAAACTAAATCATGTGTTTTGCATCGACTTAAAGCTAACACGTTTCTTTCGCATGCAGTTGAACCTAAATCATGTATATCACAAGTATTTGAAACTAAACCATTTGTTTTGCGTGATTTCGAAATTCAGCCTTCTATTTCGCATTGATTTGAAGCTAAATCATGTATTTCGCTTGGATTTGAAGCTAAAGCATGTGTTTCGCACGGACTTAAAGCTAACACGTTTGTTTCGCATGCAGTTGAACCTAAATCATGTATATCACAAGTATTTGAAGCTAAACCATTTGATTCCCATGGATTTGGAGCTAAGCCTTCTACTTCGCATTGATTTGAAGCTTAATCATGTATTTCGCTTGGATTTGAAGCTAAATCATGTGTTTCGCACGGACTTAAAGCTAACACGTTTGTTTCGCATGCAGTTGAACCTAAATCATGTATATCACAAGTATTTGAAGCTAAACCATTTGATTCCCATGGATTTGAAGCTAAACCTTCTACTTCGCATTGATTTGAAGCTTAATCATGTATTTCGCTTGGATTTGAAGCTAAATCATGTGTTTCGCACGGACTTAAAGCTAACACGTTTGTTTCGCATGCAGTTGAACCTAAATCATGTATATCACAAGTATTTGATGCTAAACCATTTGATTCGCATGGATTTGAATCTAACTCGTTCGTTTCGCCTGCATTTGAAGCTAAAACATGCATATCACAATTATTTGAAGCTTAGCCATTTGCTTCGCATGGATTCGAAGATAAGGCTTCAGCTTCGCATTGATTTGAAGCTAAATCGTGTGTTTCGCTTGGATCTGAAGCTATCTCGTTTGTTTCGCATGCAGTTGTATAAAACAAGTATTTGACGCTAAACTAATCGTTTCGAATGGATTTTAAGCTAAGCCTACTACTTCGCATTGATTTGAAGCTAAATCATGTGTTTTGCATGGATTTAAAGCTAACCTGTTTCTATCGCATGGATTTGAAGCTAACTCGTTTGTTTCGCATGCAGTTGAAGCAAAATCATGTATATCACAAGTATTATAAGCTAAACCATTTGATTCGCATGGATTTGAAGCTAAGCCTTCTACTTCGCATTGATTTGAAGCTTAATCATGTATTTCGCTTGGATTTGAAGCTAAATCATGTGTTCCGCTTCGACTTAAAGCTAACACGTTTGTTTCGCATGCAGTTGAACCTAAATCATGTATATCACAAGTATTTGAAGCTAAACCATTTGTTTTGCATGATTTCGAAATTCAGCCTTCTATTTCGCATTGATTTGAAGCTAAATCACGTGTTTCTCATGGATTTGAACTAACTCGTTTCTATCGCATGGATTTGAAGCTAACTCGTTTGTTTCGCATGCAGTTGAAGAAAACTCATGTATATCATAAGTATTATAAGCTAAACCATTTGATTCGCATGGATTCGAAGCTAAGCCTTCTACTTCGCATTGATTTGAAGCTTAATCATATATTTCGCTTGGATTTGAAACTAAATCATGTGTTTCGCATCGACTTAAAGCTAACACGTTTGTTTCGCATGCAGTTGAACCTAAATCATGTATATCACAAGTATTTGAAACTAAACCATTTGTTTTGCGTGATTTCGAAATTCAGCCTTCTATTTCGCATTGATTTGAAGCTAAATCACGTGTTTCTCATGGATTTGAACTAACTCGTTTCTATCGCATGGATTTGAAGCTAACTCGTTTGTTTCGCATGCAGTTGAAGCAAAATCATGTATATCACAAGTATTATAAGCTAAACCATTTGATTCGCATGGATTTGATGCTAAGCCTTCTTCTTCGCATTGATTTGAAGCTTAATCATGTATTTCGCTTGGATTTGAAGCTAAATCGTTTGTTTCACATGCAGTTGAATCTAGTCATGTATATCACAAGAATTTAAAGCTAAACCATTCGTTTCGCATGGATTTGAAGCTAAGCCTTCTACTTCGCATTGATTTGAAGCTAAATCATGTGTTTCGCTTGGACTTAAAGCTAACACGTTTGTTTCGCATGCAGTTGAACCTAAATCATGTATATCACAAGTATTTGAAGCTAAAACATTTGTTTTGCGTGATTTCGAAATTCAGCCTTCTATTTCGCATTGATTTGAAGCTAACTCACGTGTTTCTCATGGATTTGAACTAACTCGTTTTTATCGCTTGGATTTGAAGCTAACTCGTTTGTTTCGCATGCAGTTGAAGCAAAATCATCTATGTCACAAGTATTATAAGCTAAACCATTTGATTCGCGTGGATTTGAAGCTAAGCCTTCTACTTCGCATTGATTTGAAGCTTAATCATGTATTTCGCTTGGATTTGAAACTAAATCATGTGTTTTGCATCGACTTAAAGCTAACACGTTTCTTTCGCATGCAGTTGAACCTAAATCATGTATATCACAAGTATTTGAAACTAAACCATTTGTTTTGCGTGATTTCGAAATTCAGCCTTCTATTTCGCATTGATTTGAAGCTAAATCACGTGTTTCTCATGGATTTGAACTAACTCGTTTCTATCGCATGGATTTGAAGCTAACTCGTTTGTTTCGCATGCAGTTGAAGCAAAATCATGTATATCACAAGTATTATAAGCTAAACCATTTGATTCGCATGGATTTGATGCTAAGCCTTCTTCTTCGCATTGATTTTAAGCTTAATCATGTATTTCGCTTGGATTTGAAGCTAAATCGTTTGTTTCACATGCAGTTGAATCTAGTCATGTATATCACAAGAATTTAAAGCTAAACCATTCGTTTCGCATGGATTTGTAGCTAAGCCTTCTACTTCGCAATGATTTGAAGCTAAATCATGTGTTTCTCATGGATTTGAAGCTAACTCGTTCGTTTCGCATGGATTTGAAGCTAACTCATTTGTTTCTCATGCAGTTGAAGCAAAATCATGTATATCACAAGTAATTGAAGCTAAACCATTTGATTCGCATGCATTTGGAGCTAAGCATTCTACTTCGCATTGATTTGAAGCTAAATCATGTGTAACGCTTGGATATGAAGCTCACGCGTTTGTTTTTCCATCATTTGAAGCTCTGTTTCTTATATCGCAAGTATTTGAAGCTGAATCATTTGTTTCGCATGAATATTAAGCAAAACCATGTGCTTCGAATGAATTTGAAGCTAGATCATGTTTTCCGCATGTATTTAAAGCGAACACGTTTGTTTCGCATGCAGTTGAAGCTAAATCATGTATATCACAAGTACTTGAATCTAAACCATTTGTTTCGCATTGGTTTTAAAGCTAAGCCTTCTACTTCGCATTGATTTGAAGCTAAATCATGTGTAACGCTTGGATATGAAGCTCACGCGTTTGTTTTTCCATCATTTGAAGCTCTGTTTCTTATATCGCAAGTATTTGAAGCTGAATCATTTGTTTCGCATGAATATTAAGCAAAACCATGTGCTTCGAATGAATTTGAAGCTAGATCATGTTTTCCGCATGTAGTTGAAGCTAACTCGTTTGTTTCGCCTGCATGTGAAGCTAAATCATGTATATCACAAGTATTTGAAGCTAATCCATTTGATTCGCATGGATTTGAAGATAAGCCATCTACTTCGCATTGATTTGAAGCAAAATCAAGTGTTTCGCTTGGATTTGAACCTAACTCGTTTATTTCGCATGCAGTTGAAGCTCAATCATGTATATAACAAGTATTTGAAGCTAATCCATTTGTTTCGCATGGATTCGAAAATCAGCCTTCTATTTCGCAATAATTTGAAGCAAAATCGTGTGTTTCTCATGGATTCGAAGCTAACTCGTTTCTATCGCATGGATTTAAAGCTAACTCGTTTGTTTCGCACGCTGTTGAAGCTAAATCTAGTATATCACAAGTATTTGAAGCTAAACCATTTGTTTCGCATGGATCCGAAAATCAGCCTTCTATTTCGCATTGATTTGAAGCTAAATCATGAGTTTCCCATGGATTTGAAGCTAACTCGTTTGTTTCGCATGGATTTGAAGCTAACTCATTTGTTCCGCATGCAGTTGAATCAAAATCATGTATATCACAAGTATTTGAAGCTAATCCATTTGATTCGCATGGATTTGAAGATAAGCCATCTACTTCGCATTGATTTGAAGCAAAATCAAGTGTTTCGCTTGGATTTGAAGCTAACTCTTTTGTTTCGCCTGCATGTGAAGCTAAATCATGTATATCACAAGTATTTGAAGTTAAACCATGTGATTCCCATGGATTTGTAGCTAAGCCTTCTACTTCGCATTGATTTGGAGCTAAATCATGTGTTTCGCATGGATTTAAAGCTAACACTTTTCTTTCGCATGCTGTTGAAGCTAAATCATATATATCACAAGTATTTCAAGCTAAACCATTTGTTTCGAATGGATTCGAAAATCAGACTTCTATTTCGCAATGATTTGAAGCTAAATCATGTGTTTCTCATGGATTTGAAGCTAACTCGTTCGTTTCGCATGGATTTGAAGCTAACTCATTTGTTTCTCATGCAGTAGAAGCAAAATCATGTATATCACAAGTAATTGAAGCTAAACCATTTGATTCGCATGCATTTGGAGCTAAGCATTCTACTTCGCATTGATTTGAAGCTAAATCATGTGTAACGCTTGGATATGAAGCTCGCGCGTTTGTTTTTCCATCATTTGAAGCTCTGTTTCTTATATCGCAAGTATTTGAAGCTGAATCATTTGTTTCGCATGAATATTAAGCAAAACCATGTGCTTCGAATGAATTTGAAGCTAGATCATGTTTTCCGCATGTATTTAAAGCGAACACGTTTGTTTCGCATGCAGTTGAAGCTAAATCATGTATATCACAAGTACTTGAATCTAAACCATTTGTTTCGCATTGGTTTTAAAGCTAAGCCTTCTACTTCGCATTGATTTGAAGCTAAATCATGCGTTACGCTTGGATATGAAGCTCACTCCTTTGTTTTTCCAGCATTTGAAGCTATATTACTTATATCGCAAGTATTTGAAGCTGAACCATTTGTTTCGCATGAATATCAAGCTAAACCATGTGCTTCGAATGAATTTGAAGCTAAATCATGTTTTTCGCATGTAGTTGAAGCTAACTCGTTTGTTTCGCCTGCATGTGAAGCTAAATCATGTATATCACAAGTATTTGAAGCTAATCCATTTGATTCGCATGGATTTGAAGATAAGCCATCTACTTCGCATTGATTTGAAGCAAAATCAAGTGTTTCGCTTGGATTTGAACCTAACTCGTTTATTTCGCATGCAGTTGAAGCTCAATCATGTATATAACAAGTATTTGAAGCTAATCCATTTGTTTCGCATGGATTCGAAAATCAGCCTTCTATTTCGCAATAATTTGAAGCAAAATCGTGTGTTTCCCATGGATTTGAATCTAACTCGTTTCTATCGCATGGATTTAAAGCTAACTCGTTTGTTTCGCACGCTGTTGAAGCTAAATCTAGTATATCACAAGTATTTGAAGCTAAACCATTTGTTTCGCATGGATCCGAAAATCAGCCTTCTATTTCGCATTGATTTGAAGCTAAATCATGAGTTTCCCATGGATTTGACGCTAACTCGTTTGTTTCGCATGGATTTGAAGCTAACTCATTTGTTCCGCATGCAGTTGAATCAAAATCATGTATATCACAAGTATTTGAAGCTAATCCATTTGATTCGCATGGATTTGAAGATAAGCCATCTACTTCGCATTGATTTGAAGCAAAATCAAGTGTTTCGCTTGGATTTGAAGCTAACTCTTTTGTTTCGCCTGCATGTGAAGCTAAATCATGTATATCACAAGTATTTGAAGCTAAACCATGTGATTCCCATGGATTTGTAGCTAAGCCTTCTACTTCGCATTGATTTGGAGCTAAATCATGTGTTTCGCATGGATTTAAAGCTAACACTTTTCTTTCGCATGCTGTTGAAGCTAAATCATATATATCACAAGTATTTCAAGCTAAACCATTTGTTTCGAATGGATTCGAAAATCAGACTTCTATTTCGCAATGATTTGAAGCTAAATCATGTGTTTCTCATGGATTTGAAGCTAACTCGTTCGTTTCGCATGGATTTGAAGCTAACTCATTTGTTTCTCATGCAGTAGAAGCAAAATCATGTATATCACAAGTAATTGAAGCTAAACCATTTGATTCGCATGCATTTGGAGCTAAGCATTCTACTTCGCATTGATTTGAAGCTAAATCATGTGTAACGCTTGGATATGAAGCTCGCGCGTTTGTTTTTCCATCATTTGAAGCTCTGTTTCTTATATCGCAAGTATTTGAAGCTGAATCATTTGTTTCGCATGAATATTAAGCAAAACCATGTGCTTCGAATGAATTTGAAGCTAGATCATGTTTTCCGCATGTATTTAAAGCGAACACGTTTGTTTCGCATGCAGTTGAAGCTAAATCATGTATATCACAAGTACTTGAATCTAAACCATTTGTTTCGCATTGGTTTTAAAGCTAAGCCTTCTACTTCGCATTGATTTGAAGCTAAATCATGCGTTACGCTTGGATATGAAGCTCACTCCTTTGTTTTTCCAGCATTTGAAGCTATATTACTTATATCGCAAGTATTTGAAGCTGAACCATTTGTTTCGCATGAATATCAAGCTAAACCATGTGCTTCGAATGAATTTGAAGCTAAATCATGTTTTTCGCATGTAGTTGAAGCTAACTCGTTTGTTTCGCCTGCATGTGAAGCTAAATCATGTATATCACAAGTATTTGAAGCTAATCCATTTGATTCGCATGGATTTGAAGATAAGCCATCTACTTCGCATTGATTTGAAGCAAAATCAAGTGTTTCGCTTGGATTTGAACCTAACTCGTTTATTTCGCATGCAGTTGAAGCTCAATCATGTATATAACAAGTATTTGAAGCTAATCCATTTGTTTCGCATGGATTCGAAAATCAGCCTTCTATTTCGCAATAATTTGAAGCAAAATCGTGTGTTTCCCATGGATTTGAATCTAACTCGTTTCTATCGCATGGATTTAAAGCTAACTCGTTTGTTTCGCACGCTGTTGAAGCTAAATCTAGTATATCACAAGTATTTGAAGCTAAACCATTTGTTTCGCATGGATCCGAAAATCAGCCTTCTATTTCGCATTGATTTGAAGCTAAATCATGAGTTTCCCATGGATTTGACGCTAACTCGTTTGTTTCGCATGGATTTGAAGCTAACTCATTTGTTCCGCATGCAGTTGAATCAAAATCATGTATATCACAAGTATTTGAAGCTAATCCATTTGATTCGCATGGATTTGAAGATAAGCCATCTACTTCGCATTGATTTGAAGCAAAATCAAGTGTTTCGCTTGGATTTGAAGCTAACTCTTTTGTTTCGCCTGCATGTGAAGCTAAATCATGTATATCACAAGTATTTGAAGCTAAACCATGTGATTCCCATGGATTTGTAGCTAAGCCTTCTACTTCGCATTGATTTGGAGCTAAATCATGTGTTTCGCATGGATTTAAAGCTAACACTTTTCTTTCGCATGCTGTTGAAGCTAAATCATATATATCACAAGTATTTCAAGCTAAACCATTTGTTTCGAATGGATTCGAAAATCAGACTTCTATTTCGCAATGATTTGAAGCTAAATCATGTGTTTCTCATGGATTTGAAGCTAACTCGTTCGTTTCGCATGGATTTGAAGCTAACTCATTTGTTTCTCATGCAGTAGAAGCAAAATCATGTATATCACAAGTAATTGAAGCTAAACCATTTGATTCGCATGCATTTGGAGCTAAGCATTCTACTTCGCATTGATTTGAAGCTAAATCATGTGTAACGCTTGGATATGAAGCTCACGCGTTTGTTTTTCCATCATTTGAAGCTCTGTTTCTTATATCGCAAGTATTTGAAGCTGAATCATTTGTTTCGCATGAATATTAAGCAAAACCATGTGCTTCGAATGAATTTGAAGCTAGATCATGTTTTCCGCATGTATTTAAAGCGAACACGTTTGTTTCGCATGCAGTTGAAGCTAAATCATGTATATCACAAGTACTTGAATCTAAACCATTTTTTTCGCATTGGTTTTAAAGCTAAGCCTTCTACTTCGCATTGATTTGAAGCTAAATCATGCGTTACGCTTGGATATGAAGCTCACTCCTTTGTTTTTCCAGCATTTGAAGCTATATTACTTATATCGCAAGTATTTGAGGCTGAACCATTTGTTTCGCATGAATATTAAGCTAAACCATGTGCTTCGAATGAATTTGAAGCTAAATCATGTTTTTCGCATGTAGTTGAAGCTAACTCGTTTGTTTCGCCTGCATGTGAAGCTAAATCATGTATATCACAAGTATTTGAAGCTAATCCATTTGATTCGCATGGATTTGAAGATAAGCCATCTACTTCGCATTGATTTGAAGCAAAATCAAGTGTTTCGCTTGGATTTGAACCTAACTCGTTTATTTCGCATGCAGTTGAAGCTCAATCATCTATATAACAAGTATTTGAAGCTAATCCATTTGTTTCGCATGGATTCGAAAATCAGCCTTCTATTTCGCAATAATTTGAAGCAAAATCGTGTGTTTCTCATGGATTTGAAGCTAACTCGTTTCTATCGCATGGATTTAAAGCTAACTCGTTTGTTTCGCATGCTGTTGAAGCTAAATCTAGTATATCACAAGTATTTGAAGCTAAACCATTTGTTTCGCATGGATCAGAAAATCAGCCTTCTATTTCGCATTGATTTGAAGCTAAATCATGAGTTTCCCATGGATTTGAAGCTAACTCGTTTGTTTCTCATGGATTTGAAGCTAACTCATTTGTTCCGCATGCAGTTGAATCAAAATCATGTATATCACAAGTATTTGAAGCTAATCCATTTGATTCGCATGGATTTGAAGATAAGCCATCTACTTCGCATTGATTTGAAGCAAAATCAAGTGTTTCGCTTGGATTTGAAGCTAACTCTTTTGTTTCGCCTGCATGTGAAGCTAAATCATGTATATCACAAGTATTTGAAGCTAAACCATGTGATTCCCATGGATTTGTAGCTAAGCCTTCTACTTCGCATTGATTTGGAGCTAAATCATGTGTTTCGCATGGATTTAAAGCTAACACTTTTGTTTCGCATGCTGTTGAAGCTAAATCATATATATCACAAGTATTTCAAGCTAAACCATTTGATTCCCATGGATTTGGAGCTAAACCATTACTTCGCATTGATTTGGAGCTAAACCATGTGTTTTGCATGGATTTAAAGATAACACGATTGTTTCGCATGCAGTTGAAGCTAAATCATGTATATCACAAGTATTTGAAGCTAAACCATTTGTTTCGCATGGATTCGAAAATCAGCCTTCTATTTCGCAATGATTTGAAGCTGAATCATGTGTTTCTCATGGATTTGAAGATAACTCGATTCTATCGCATGGATTTAAAGCTAACTCTTTTGTTTCGCATGCTGATGAAGCTAAAGCTAGTATATCACAAGTATTTGAAGCTAAACCATTTGATTCGTATGGATTTGAAGCTAAGCCTTCTACTTCGCATTGATTTGAAGCTAAATCAAGTGTTTCGTTAAGGTTTGAAGAAAACTCGTTTGTTTCGCATGCAGTTGAAGCTATATCACTTATGCTCGCAAGTATTTGAAGCTAAATCATTCGTTTCGCATGGAGTTGAAGCTAAGCCTTCCACTTCGCATTGATTTGAAGGTAAATCATGTGTTTCGCTTGGATTTCAAGCAAACTCGTTTGTTTCGCATGCAGTTGAAGCTAAATCATGTATATCACAAGTATTAGAAGATAATCCATTTGTTTTGAATGGATTCGAAAATCAGCCATCTATTTCGCATTGATTTGAAGCTAAATCATGTGTTTCTCATGGATTTAAAGTAACACGTTTGTTTCGCATGCAGTTGAAGCTAAATCATGTACATCACAAGTATTTGCAGCTAAACCATTTCTTTCGCATGGATTCGAAAATCAGCCTTCTATTTCGCAATGAATTGAAGCTAAATCATGTGTTTCTCATGGATTTGAAGCTAACTCGTTCGTTTCGCATGGATTTGAAGCTAACTCATTTGTTTCTCATGCAGTTGAAGCAAAATCATGTATATCACAAGTAATTGAAGCTAAACCATTTGATTCGCATGGATTTGGAGCTAAGCATTCTACTTCGCATTGATTTGGGGCAAAATCATGTGTTTCGCATGTATTTATAGCTAACACGTTTGTTTCGCATGCAGTTGAAGCTAAATCATGTATATCACAAGTATTTGAAGCTAAACCATTTGATTCGCATGGATTTGAAGCTAAGCCTTCTATTTCGCAATGAATTGAAGCTAAATCATGTGTTTCTCATGGATTTGAAACTAACTCGTTTCTATCGCATGGATTTAAAGCTAACTCGTTTGTTTCGCATGCTGACGAAGCTAAATCTAGTATATCACAAGTATTTGAAGCTAAACCATTTGTTTCGCATGTATCCGAAAATCAGCCTTCTATTTCGCATTGATTTGAAGCTAAACCATGAGTTTCCCATGGATTTGAAGCTAACTCGTTTGTTTCGCATGGATTTGAAGCTAACTCATTTGTTCCGCATGCAGTTGAATCAAAATCATGTATATCACAAGTATTTGAAGCTAATCCATTTGTTTCGCATGGATTCGAAAATCAGCCTTCTATTTCGCAATGATTTGAAGCTGAATCATGTGTTTCTCATGGATTTTAAGATAACTCGATTCTATCGCATGGATTTAAAGCTAACTCTTTTGTTTCGCATGCTGATGAAGCTAAAGCTAGTATATCACAAGTATTTGAAGCTAAACCATTTGATTCGTATGGATTTGAAGCTAAGCCTTCTACTTCGCATTGATTTGAAGCTAAATCAAGTGTTTCGTTAAGGTTTGAAGAAAACTCGTTTGTTTCGCATGCAGTTGAAGCTATATCACTTATGCTCGCAAGTATTTGAAGCTAAATCATTCGTTTCGCATGGAGTTGAAGCTAAGCCTTCCACTTCGCATTGATTTGAAGGTAAATCATGTGTTTCGCTTGGATTTCAAGCAAACTCGTTTGTTTCGCATGCAGTTGAAGCTAAATCATGTATATCACAAGTATTAGAAGATAATCCATTTGTTTTGAATGGATTCGAAAATCAGCCTTCTATTTCGCATTGATTTGAAGCTAAATCATGTGTTTCTCATGGATTTAAAGTAACACGTTTGTTTCGCATGCAGTTGAAGCTAAATCATGTACATCACAAGTATTTGCAGCTAAACCATTTCTTTCGCATGGATTCGAAAATCAGCCTTCTATTTCGCAATGAATTGAAGCTAAATCATGTGTTTCTCATGGATTTGAAGCTAACTCGTTCGTTTCGCATGGATTTGAAGCTAACTCATTTGTTTCTCATGCAGTTGAAGCAAAATCATGTATATCACAAGTAATTGAAGCTAAACCATTTGATTCGCATGGATTTGGAGCTAAGCATTCTACTTCGCATTGATTTGGGGCAAAATCATGTGTTTCGCATGTATTTATAGCTAACACGTTTGTTTCGCATGCAGTTGAAGCTAAATCATGTATATCACAAGTATTTGAAGCTAAACCATTTGATTCGCATGGATTTGAAGCTAAGCCTTCTATTTCGCAATGAATTGAAGCTAAATCATGTGTTTCTCATGGATTTGAATCTAACTCGATTGTTTCGCTTGCATTTGAAGTTATATCACATATATCGCAATTATCTGAAGAAAAATCATTTGTTTCTCATGTATTTGAAGCTAAGCCTGCTACTTCGCATTGATTTGATGCTGAATCATGTGTTTCGTATGGATTTGAAACTAACTCGTTTGTTACGCATGCAGTTGAAGCTAAATCATGTATATCACAAGTATTTTAAGCTAAACCATTTGATTCGCATGGATTTGAAGATAATCCTCCTACTTCGCATTAATTTGAAGCTAACTCGATTGATTCGACTGCATTTGAATCTATATCACTTATATCGCAATTATCTGAAGATAAATCATTTGTTTCTCATGTATTTGAAGCTAAGCCTGCTACTTCGCATTGATTTGATGTTGAATCATGTGTTTCGCTTGGATTTGAAGCTAACTCGTCTGTTTCGCATGCAGTTGAAGCTAAATCATGTTTATCACAAGTATCTGAACCTAACCATCTGTTTCGCATGAATATTAAGCTAAACCATGTGTTTCGCATGAATTTGAAGCTAAATGATGTCTTTCGCTTGGTTTTGCAGCTAACTCTTTTGTTTCGCCTGCATTTGAAGATAAATCATGTATAGCACAAGTATTTGAAGCTAAACCATTTGTATCGCGTGGATTTGAACCTAAGCCTTCCACTTCGCATTGATTTGAAACTAACTCCATTGTTTCGCCTGCATTTGAAGCTATATCACTTACATCGCAATTATCTGAAGATAAATCATTTGTTTCTCATGTATTTGAAGCTAAGCCGTCTATTTCGCATTGATTTGAACCTAAATAATGTGTTTCGCTTGGATTTGAAGCTAACTCGTTTTTTTCGCCTGTATTTGGAGATAAATCATGTATATCTCAAGTACTTAGAGCTAAACCATTCGCTTCGCATGGATTTGAAGCAATGCCTTCAACGTCGCATTGATTTGAAGATAAATCATGTGTTTCGCTTGGATTTGAAGCTAACTCGTTTGTTTCGCATGCAGTTGAAGCTAAATCATGTATATCATAAGTATTTGAAGCTAAACCATTTGTTTCGCATTGATTTGAAGCTAACTCGTTTGTTTCGCATGCAGTTGAAGCTATAACACTTCTATTCGCAAGTATTTGAAACATAATCATTCCCTTCGCATGTATTTGAAGCTAAGCCTTCAACTTCGCATTGATTTGAAGCTAAATCATGTGCTTCGCTTGGATTTCAAGATAACTCGTTTGTTTCCCACGCAGCTGAAGCCAAATCATGTATACCACAAGTATTTGGAGCTAAAACATTTGTTTCTCATGTATGTGTAGCTAAGCCTACCACTTCGCATTGATTTGAAGCTAAATCATGTGTTACGCATGGATTTGATGCGAACTCGTTCGTTTCGCATGCAGTTGAAGCTTAATCATGTATAAACAAGTATTTGAAGCTAAACCATTTGTATCGCAAGAATTTGAAGCTAAACCATGTGATTTGCGAGAATTTGAAGCACAATCATGTGTTTCGCTTGGATTTGAAGCTAACTCGTTTGTTTCGCATGCAGTTGAAGCTAAATCATTTATATCATAAGTATTTGAAGCTAAACCATTATTTTCGCATTGATGTGAAGCTAAGCCTTCTACTTCGCATTGATTTGGAGGTAAATCATGTGCTTCGCATGGATTTGAAACTAACTCGTTTGTTTCCCACGCAGCTGAAGCTAAATCATGTATACCACAAGTGTTTGGAGCTAAAACATTTGTTTCTCATGTATGTGAAGCTAAGCCTACCACTTCGCATTGATTTGAAACTAAATCATGTATTTCGCATCGATTTGAATCTAACTCGATTGTTTCGCGTGCATTTGAAGCTATATCACATATATCGTAATTATCTGAAGTTAAATCATTTGTTTCTCATGTATTTGAAGCTAAGCCTTCTAGTTCGCATTGATTTGAAGCTAAATCATGTGTTTCGCATGGACTTGAACTTCACTCGTTTTTTTGGTATGCAGTTGAAGCTAAATCATGTATATCACAAGTATTTGAAGCTAAACCATTTGTTTCGCATGGATTTGAAGATAAGCCTTTTACTTCGCATCGATTTGAAGCTCAACCATTTGTTTCGCATGGATTTGATGCTAAACCTTCTACTTGGCATTGATTTGAATCTAAATCATGTGTTTCGCTTCGATTTGAAGCTAATTCGTTTGTTTCGCATGCAGTTGAAGCTAAATCATGTATATCATAAGTATTTGAAGCTAAACCATTTGTTTCGCATTGATTTGAAGCTAAGCCGTCTACTTCGTATTGATCTGAAGCTAAATCATGTGTAACGCATGGATTTGATGCTAACTCGTTTGTTTCGCATGCAGTTGAAGCTAAATCATGTATAATCAAGTATTTGAAGCTAAACCATTTGTATCGCAAGGATATGAAGCTAAACCATGTGTTTCGCAAGAATTTGAAGCTAAATCATGTGTTTCACTTGGATTTGAAACTAACTCGTTTGTTTCGCATGCAGTTGAAGATATATCGCTTATATTCGCAAGTATTTGAAACCAAATCATTCGTTTCGCATGAATTTGAAACTAGGGCTTCTACTTCGCATTGATTTGAAGCTAAATCATGTGTTTCGCTTGGATTTGAAGCTAACTCGTTTGTTTCACATGCAGTTGAAGCCATAACACTTCTATTCGAAAGTATTTGAAACTTAATCGTTCCCTTCGCATGTATTTCAAGCTAAGCCTTCAACTTCGCATTGATTTGAAGCTAATTAATGTGCTTCGCTTGGATTTCAAGATAACTCGATTGTTTCCCACGCAGCTGAAGCCAAATCATGTATACCACAAGTATTTGGAGCTAAAACATTTCTTTCTCATGTATGTGAAGCTAAGCCTACCACATCGCATTGATTTGAAACTAAATCATGTATTTCGCATGGATTTGAATCTAACTCGATTGTTTCGCGTGAAGTTGAAGCTAAATCATGTATGTCACAAGTATTTGAAGCTAAACCATTTGTATCGCAAGAATTTGAAGCTAAACCATGTGATTTGCGAGAATTTGAAGCTAAATCATGTCTTTCTCTTGGATTTGAAGCTAACTCGTTTGTTTCGCATGCAGTTGAATCTAAAACATGTATATAACAATTATTTGAAGCTAAATCATTTGTGTCACATGGATTTGAAGCTAAGCCTTTTACTTCGCATTGATTTGAAGCTAAATCATGGGTTTCGCATGTATTTGATGCTAAACCTTCTACTTGGCATTGATTTGAATCTAAATCATGTGTTTCGCTTGGATTTGAAGCTAACTCGTTTGTTTCGCATGAATTTGAAGCTAAATCATGTATGTCACAAGTAATTGAAGCTAAACCATTTGTATCGCAAGAATTTGAAGCTAAACCATGTGATTTGCGAGAATTTGAAGCTAAATCATGTGTTTCGCATGGATTTGAAGCTAACTCGTTTGTTTCGCATGCAGTTGATGCTATATCATGTATATCACAAGTATTTGAAGCTAAACCATTTGATTCCCATGGATTTGGAGCTAAGCCATCTACTTCGCAATGATTTGGAGCTAAATCATGTGTTTCGCATGGATTTAAAGCTAACACTTTTGTTTCGCATGCTGTTGAAGCTAAATCATATATATCACAAGTATTTGAAGCTAAACCATTTGTTTCGTATGGATTCGAAAATCAGCCTTCTATTTCGCAATGATTTGAAGCTAAATCATGTGTTTCTCATGGATTTGGAGCTAACTCGTTTCTATCGCATGGATTTAAAGCTAACTCGTTTGTTTCGCATGCTGTTGAAGCTAAATCTAGTATATCACAAGTATTTGAAACTAAACCATTTGTTTCGCATGGATTCGAAAATCAGCCTTCTATTTCGCATTGATTTGAAGCTAAATCACGAGTTTCGAATGGATTTGAAGCTAACTCGTTTGTTTCGCATGGTTTTGTAGCTAACTCATTTGTTTCTCATGCAGTTGAAGCAAAATCATGTATATCACAAGTAATTGAAACTAAACCATTTGATTCGCATGGATTTGGAGCTAAGCATTCTACTTCGCATTGATTTGGAGCAAAATCATGTGTTTCGCATGGATTTATAGCTAACACGTTTGTTTCGCATGCAGTTGAAGCTAAATCATGTATATCACAAGTATTTGAAGCTAAACCATTTGTTTCGCATGGATTCGAAAATCAGCCTTCTATTTCGCAATGATTTGAAGCTAAATCATGTGTTTCTCATGGATTTGGAGCTAACTCGTTTCTATCGCATGGATTTAAAGCTAACTCGTTTGTTTCGCATGCTGTTGAAGCTAAATCTAGTATATCACAAGTATTTGAAACTAAACCATTTGTTTCGCATGGATTCGAAAATCAGCCTTCTATTTCGCATTGATTTGAAGCTAAATCACGAGTTTCGCATGGATTTGAAGCTAACTCGTTTGTTTCGCATGGATTTGAAGCTAACTCATTTGTTCCGCATGCAGTTGAAACAAAATCATATATATCACAAGTATTTGAAGCTAAACCATTTGTTTCGCATGGATTCGAAGATCAGCCTTCCACTTCGCATTGATTTGAAGCTAAATCAAGTGTTTCGCTCGGATTTGAAGCTAACTCGTTTGTTTCCCATACAGTTGAAGCTAAATCATGTATATCACAAGTAATAGAAGCTAAACCATTTGTTTCGCATTGATTTGGAGCTAAGCCTTCTACTTCGCATTGATTTGAAGTTAAATAATGTGTTACGCTAGGATTTGAAGCTCACTCGTTTGTTTCTCCTGCATTTGAAGCTATATCACTTATATCGCAACTATTTGAACCTAAATCATTTGTGTCGCATGGATTTGATGCTAAGCCTTCTACTTCGCATTGGTTTGGAGCTAAATCATGTGTCTCGCATGGATTTAAAGCTAACACGTTTGTTTCGCATATAGTTGAAGCTAAATCATGTATATCACAAGTATTTGAAGCTAAACCATTTGTTTCGCATGGATTCGAAGATCAGCCTTCCACTTCGCATTGATTTGAAGCTAAATCAACTGTTTCGCTTGGATTTGAAGTTAACTCGTTAATTTCGCATGCAGTTGAAGCTAAATCATGTATATCACAAGTATTTGAAGCTAAACCATTTGATTCTCACGGATTTGGAGCTAAGCCTTCTACTTCGCATTGATTTGGAGCTAAATCATGTGTTTCGCATGGATTTAAAGCTAACACGTTTGCTTCGCATGCAGATGAAGCTAAATCATGTATATCACAAGTATTTGTAGCTAAACCATTTGTTTCGCATGGATTCGAAAATCAGCCTTCTATTTCGCATTGATTTGAAGCTAAATCATGAGTTTCGCATGGATTTGAAGCTAACTCGTTTGTTTCGCATGGATTTGAAGCTAACTCGTTTGTTTCGCATGCAGTTGAAGCAAAATCATGTATATCACAAGTATTTGAAGCTAAACCATTTGTTTTGCGTGGTTTCGAAAATCAGCCTTCTATTTCGCATTGATTTGAAGCTAAATCATGAGTTTCGCATGGATTTGAAGCTAACTCGTTTGTTTCGCATAGATTTGAAGCTAACTCGTTTGTTTCGCATGCAGTTGAAGAAAAATCATGTATATCACAAGTATTAGAAGCTGAACCATTTGATTCGCATGGATTTGAAGCTAAGCCTTCTTCTTGGCATTGATTTGAAGCTTAATCATGTATTTCGCTTGGATTTGAAGCTAAATCATGTGTTTCGCATGGACTTAAAGCTAACACGTTTGTTTCGCATGCAGTTGAACCTAAATCATGTATATCACAAGTATTTGTAGCTAAACCATTTGATTCCCATGGATTTGGAGCTAAACCTACTACTTCGCATTGATTTGGAGCTAAATCATGTGTTTTGCATGGATTTAAAGATAACACGATTGTTTCGCATGCAGTTGAAGCTAAATCATGTATATCACAAGTATTTGAAGCTAAACCATTTGTTTCGCATGGATTCGAAAATCAGCCTTCTATTTCGCATTGATTTGAAGCTAAATCATGAGTTTCGCATGGATTTGAAGCTAACTCGTTTGTTTCGCATTTATTTGAAGCTAACTCGTTTGTTTCGCATGCAGTTGAAGCAAAATCATGTATATCACAAGTATTAGAAGCTAAACCATTTGATTCGCATGGATTTGAAGCTAAGCGTTCTACTTCGCATTGATTTGAAGCTTAATCATGTATTTCGCTTGGATTTGAAGCTAAATCATGTTTCGCATGGACTTAAAGCTAACACGTTTGTTTCGCATGCAGTTGAACCTAAATCATGTATATCACAAGTATTTGAAGCTAAACCATTTCATTCCCATGGATTTGGATCTAAGCCTACTACTTCGCATTGATTTGAAGCTAAATCATGTGTTTCGCATGGACTTAAAGCTAACACGTTTGTTTCGCATGCAGTTGAACCTAAATCATGTATATCACAAGTATTTGAAGCTAAACCATTTGTTTCGCATGGATTCGAAAATCAGCCTTCTATTTCGCATTGATTTGAAGCTAAATCATGTGTTTCTCATGGATTTGAAGCTAACTCGTTTCTATCGCATGGATTTATAGCTAACTCGTTTGTTTCGCATGCTGTGGAATCTAAATCTAGTATATCACAAGTATTTGAAGCTAAACCATTTGTTTCGCATGGATTCGTAAATCAGCCTTCTATTTCGCATTGATTTGAATCTAAATCATGAGTTTCGCATGGATTTGAAGCTAACTCGTTTGTTTCGCATGGATTTGAAGCTAACTCGTTTGTTTCGCATGCAGTTGAAGAAAAATCATGTATATCACAAGTATTAGAAGCTGAACCATTTGATTCGCATGGATTTGAAGCTAAGCCTTCTACTTCGCATTGATTTGAAGCTTAGTCATGCATTTCGCTTGGATTTGAAGCTAAATCATGTGTTTCGCATGGATTTAAAGCTAACACGTTTGTTTCGCATGCAGTTAAACCTAAATCATGTATATCACAAGTATTTGAAGCTAAACCATTTGTTTTGCGTGGTTTCGAAAATCAGCCTTCTATTTCGCATTGGTTTGTAGCTAAATCACGTGTTTCTCATGGATTTGAAGCTAACTCGTTTCTATCTCATGGATTTAAAGCTAACTCGTTTATCTCGCCTGCATTTGAAGCTAAATCATGTATATCACAAATATTTGAAGCTAAACCATTTGTTTCGCATGGATTTGAAGTTAAGACTTCGACTTCGCATTGATTTGTAGCTAAATCATGTGTTCCGCCTGGTTTTCAAGATAACTCGATTGTTTCGCATGCAGTTGAAGCTCAATCATGTATATCTCAAGTATTTGAAGCTAAACCATTTGTTTCGCATTGTTTTTGAAGCTAAGCCTTCTATTTCGCATTGATTTGAATCTAAATCATGAGTTTCGCATGGATTTGAAGCTAACTCGTTTGTTTCGCATGGAGTTGAAGAAAAATCATGTATATCACAAGTATTAGAAGCTGAACCATTTGATTCGCATGGATTTGAAGCTAAGCCTTCTTATTCGCATTGATTTGAAGCTTAGTCATGTATTTGCTTGGATTTGAAGCAAAATCATGTGTTTCGCATGGACTTAAAGCTAACACGTTTGTTTCGCATGCAGTTGAACCTAAATCATGTATATCACAAGTATTTGAAGCTAAACCATTTGTTTTGCGTGGTTTCGAAAATCAGCCTTCTATTTCGCATTGGTTTGAAGCTAAATCACGTGTTTCTCATGGATTTGAAGCTAACTCGTTTCTATCGCATGGATTTAAAGCTAACTCGTTTATCTCGCCTGCATTTGAAGCTAAATCATGTATATCACAAATATTTGAAGCTAAACCATTTGTTTCGCATGGATTTGAAGTTAAGACTTCGACTTCGCATTGATTTGTAGCTAAATCATGTGTTCCGCCTGGATTTCAAGATAACTCGATTGTTTCGCATGCAGTTGAAGCTCAATCATGTATATCTCAAGTATTTGAAGCTAAACCATTTGTTTCGCATTGTTTTTGAAGCTAAGCCTTCTATTTCGCATTGATTTGAATCTAAATCATGAGTTTCGCATGGATTTGAAGCTAACTCGTTTGTTTCGCATGCAGTTGAAGAAAAATCATGTATATCACAAGTATTAGAAGCTGAACCATTTGATTCGCATGGATTTGAAGCTAAGCCTTCTTATTCGCATTGATTTGAAGCTTAGTCATGTATTTGCTTGGATTTGAAGCTAAATCATGTGTTTCGCATGGACTTAAAGCTAACACGTTTGTTTCGCATGCAGTTGAACCTAAATCATGTATATCACAAGTATTTGAAGCTAAACCATTTGTTTCGCAAGGATTCGAAAATCAGCCTTCTATTTCGCATTGATTTGAAGCTAAATCAACTGTTTCGCTTGGATTTGAAGTTAACTCGTTAGTTTCGCATGCAGTTGAAGCTAAATCATGTATATCACAAGTAATTGAAACTAAACCATTTGATTCGCATGGATTTGGAGCTAAGCCATCTACTTCGCAATGATTTGGAGCTAAATCATGTGTTTCGCATGGATTTAAAGCTAACACTTTTGTTTCGCATGCTGTTGAAGCTAAATCATATATATCACAAGTATTTGAAGCTAAACCATTTGTTTCGTATGGATTCGAAAATCAGCCTTCTATTTCGCAATGATTTGAAGCTAAATCATGTGTTTCTCATGGATTTGGAGCTAACTCGTTTCTATCGCATGGATTTAAAGCTAACTCGTTTGTTTCGCATGCTGTTGAAGCTAAATCTAGTATATCACAAGTATTTGAAACTAAACCATTTGTTTCGCATGGATTCGAAAATCAGCCTTCTACTTCGCATTGATTTGAAGCTAAATCACGAGTTTCGCATGGATTTGAAGCTAACTCGTTTGTTTCGCATGGTTTTGTAGCTAACTCATTTGTTTCTCATGCAGTTGAAGCAAAATCATGTATATCACAAGTAATTGAAACTAAACCATTTGATTCGCATGGATTTGGAGCTAAGCATTCTACTTCGCATTGATTTGGAGCAAAATCATGTGTTTCGCATGGATTTATAGCTAACACGTTTGTTTCGCATGCAGTTGAAGCTAAATCATGTATATCACAAGTATTTGAAGCTAAACCATTTGTTTCGCATGGATTCGAAAATCAGCCTTCTATTTCGCAATGATTTGAAGCTAAATCATGTGTTTCTCATGGATTTGGAGCTAACTCGTTTCTATCGCATGGATTTAAAGCTAACTCGTTTGTTTCGCATGCTGTTGAAGCTAAATCTAGTATATCACAAGTATTTGAAACTAAACCATTTGTTTCGCATGGATTCGAAAATCAGCCTTCTATTTCGCATTGATTTGAAGCTAAATCACGAGTTTCGCATGGATTTGAAGCTAACTCGTTTGTTTCGCATGGATTTGAAGCTAACTCATTTGTTCCGCATGCAGTTGAAACAAAATCATATATATCACAAGTATTTGAAGCTAAACCATTTGTTTCGCATGGATTCGAAGATCAGCCTTCCACTTCGCATTGATTTGAAGCTAAATCAAGTGTTTCGCTCGGATTTGAAGCTAACTCGTTTGTTTCCCATACAGTTGAAGCTAAATCATGTATATCACAAGTAATAGAAGCTAAACCATTTGTTTCGCATTGATTTGGAGCTAAGCCTTCTACTTCGCATTGATTTGAAGTTAAATAATGTGTTACGCTAGGATTTGAAGCTCACTCGTTTGTTTCTCCTGCATTTGAAGCTATATCACTTATATCGCAACTATTTGAACCTAAATCATTTGTGTCGCATGGATTTGATGCTAAGCCTTCTACTTCGCATTGGTTTGGAGCTAAATCATGTGTCTCGCATGGATTTAAAGCTAACACGTTTGTTTCGCATATAGTTGAAGCTAAATCATGTATATCACAAGTATTTGAAGCTAAACCATTTGTTTCGCATGGATTCGAAGATCAGCCTTCCACTTCGCATTGATTTGAAGCTAAATCAACTGTTTCGCTTGGATTTGAAGTTAACTCGTTAATTTCGCATGCAGTTGAAGCTAAATCATGTATATCACAAGTATTTGAAGCTAAACCATTTGATTCTCACGGATTTGGAGCTAAGCCTTCTACTTCGCATTGATTTGGAGCTAAATCATGTGTTTCGCATGGATTTAAAGCTAACACGTTTGCTTCGCATGCAGATGAAGCTAAATCATGTATATCACAAGTATTTGTAGCTAAACCATTTGTTTCGCATGGATTCGAAAATCAGCCTTCTATTTCGCATTGATTTGAAGCTAAATCATGAGTTTCGCATGGATTTGAAGCTAACTCGTTTGTTTCGCATGGATTTGAAGCTAACTCGTTTGTTTCGCATGCAGTTGAAGCAAAATCATGTATATCACAAGTATTTGAAGCTAAACCATTTGTTTTGCGTGGTTTCGAAAATCAGCCTTCTATTTCGCATTGATTTGAAGCTAAATCATGAGTTTCGCATGGATTTGAAGCTAACTCGTTTGTTTCGCATAGATTTGAAGCTAACTCGTTTGTTTCGCATGCAGTTGAAGAAAAATCATGTATATCACAAGTATTAGAAGCTAAACCATTTGATTCGCATGGATTTGAAGCTAAGCCTTCTTCTTGGCATTGATTTGAAGCTTAATCATGTATTTCGCTTGGATTTGAAGCTAAATCATGTGTTTCGCATGGACTTAAAGCTAACACGTTTGTTTCGCATGCAGTTGAACCTAAATCATGTATATCACAAGTATTTGTAGCTAAACCATTTGATTCCCATGGATTTGGAGCTAAACCTACTACTTCGCATTGATTTGGAGCTAAATCATGTGTTTTGCATGGATTTAAAGATAACACGATTGTTTCGCATGCAGTTGAAGCTAAATCATGTATATCACAAGTATTTGAAGCTAAACCATTTGTTTCGCATGGATTCGAAAATCAGCCTTCTATTTCGCATTGATTTGAAGCTAAATCATGAGTTTCGCATGGATTTGAAGCTAACTCGTTTGTTTCGCATTTATTTGAAGCTAACTCGTTTGTTTCGCATGCAGTTGAAGCAAAATCATGTATATCACAAGTATTAGAAGCTAAACCATTTGATTCGCATGGATTTGAAGCTAAGCGTTCTACTTCGCATTGATTTGAAGCTTAATCATGTATTTCGCTTGGATTTGAAGCTAAATCATGTTTCGCATGGACTTAAAGCTAACACGTTTGTTTCGCATGCAGTTGAACCTAAATCATGTATATCACAAGTATTTGAAGCTAAACCATTTCATTCCCATGGATTTGGATCTAAGCCTACTACTTCGCATTGATTTGAAGCTAAATCATGTGTTTCGCATGGACTTAAAGCTAACACGTTTGTTTCGCATGCAGTTGAACCTAAATCATGTATATCACAAGTATTTGAAGCTAAACCATTTGTTTCGCATGGATTCGAAAATCAGCCTTCTATTTCGCATTGATTTGAAGCTAAATCATGTGTTTCTCATGGATTTGAAGCTAACTCGTTTCTATCGCATGGATTTATAGCTAACTCGTTTGTTTCGCATGCTGTGGAATCTAAATCTAGTATATCACAAGTATTTGAAGCTAAACCATTTGTTTCGCATGGATTCGTAAATCAGCCTTCTATTTCGCATTGATTTGAATCTAAATCATGAGTTTCGCATGGATTTGAAGCTAACTCGTTTGTTTCGCATGGATTTGAAGCTAACTCGTTTGTTTCGCATGCAGTTGAAGAAAAATCATGTATATCACAAGTATTAGAAGCTGAACCATTTGATTCGCATGGATTTGAAGCTAAGCCTTCTACTTCGCATTGATTTGAAGCTTAGTCATGCATTTCGCTTGGATTTGAAGCTAAATCATGTGTTTCGCATGGATTTAAAGCTAACACGTTTGTTTCGCATGCAGTTAAACCTAAATCATGTATATCACAAGTATTTGAAGCTAAACCATTTGTTTTGCGTGGTTTCGAAAATCAGCCTTCTATTTCGCATTGGTTTGTAGCTAAATCACGTGTTTCTCATGGATTTGAAGCTAACTCGTTTCTATCTCATGGATTTAAAGCTAACTCGTTTATCTCGCCTGCATTTGAAGCTAAATCATGTATATCACAAATATTTGAAGCTAAACCATTTGTTTCGCATGGATTTGAAGTTAAGACTTCGACTTCGCATTGATTTGTAGCTAAATCATGTGTTCCGCCTGGATTTCAAGATAACTCGATTGTTTCGCATGCAGTTGAAGCTCAATCATGTATATCTCAAGTATTTGAAGCTAAACCATTTGTTTCGCATTGTTTTTGAAGCTAAGCCTTCTATTTCGCATTGATTTGAATCTAAATCATGAGTTTCGCATGGATTTGAAGCTAACTCGTTTGTTTCGCATGCAGTTGAAGAAAAATCATGTATATCACAAGTATTAGAAGCTGAACCATTTGATTCGCATGGATTTGAAGCTAAGCCTTCTTATTCGCATTGATTTGAAGCTTAGTCATGTATTTGCTTGGATTTGAAGCAAAATCATGTGTTTCGCATGGACTTAAAGCTAACACGTTTGTTTCGCATGCAGTTGAACCTAAATCATGTATATCACAAGTATTTGAAGCTAAACCATTTGTTTTGCGTGGTTTCGAAAATCAGCCTTCTATTTCGCATTGGTTTGAAGCTAAATCACGTGTTTCTCATGGATTTGAAGTTAACTCGTTTCTATCGCATGGATTTAAAGCTAACTCGTTTATCTCGCCTGCATTTGAAGCTAAATCATGTATATCACAAATATTTGAAGCTAAACCATTTGTTTCGCATGGATTTGAAGTTAAGACTTCGACTTCGCATTGATTTGTAGCTAAATCATGTGTTCCGCCTGGATTTCAAGATAACTCGATTGTTTCGCATGCAGTTGAAGCTCAATCATGTATATCTCAAGTATTTGAAGCTAAACCATTTGTTTCGCATTGTTTTTGAAGCTAAGCCTTCTATTTCGCATTGATTTGAATCTAAATCATGAGTTTCGCATGGATTTGAAGCTAACTCGTTTGTTTCGCATGCAGTTGAAGAAAAATCATGTATATCACAAGTATTAGAAGCTGAACCATTTGATTCGCATGGATTTGAAGCTAAGCCTTCTTATTCGCATTGATTTGAAGCTTAGTCATGTATTTGCTTGGATTTGAAGCTAAATCATGTGTTTCGCATGGACTTAAAGCTAACACGTTTGTTTCGCATGCAGTTGAACCTAAATCATGTATATCACAAGTATTTGAAGCTAAACCATTTGTTTCGCAAGGATTCGAAAATCAGCCTTCTATTTCGCATTGATTTGAAGCTAAATCAACTGTTTCGCTTGGATTTGAAGTTAACTCGTTAGTTTCGCATGCAGTTGAAGCTAAATCATGTATATCACAAGTAATTGAAACTAAACCATTTGATTCGCATGGATTTGGAGCTAAGCCATCTACTTCGCAATGATTTGGAGCTAAATCATGTGTTTCGCATGGATTTAAAGCTAACACTTTTGTTTCGCATGCTGTTGAAGCTAAATCATATATATCACAAGTATTTGAAGCTAAACCATTTGTTTCGTATGGATTCGAAAATCAGCCTTCTATTTCGCAATGATTTGAAGCTAAATCATGTGTTTCTCATGGATTTGGAGCTAACTCGTTTCTATCGCATGGATTTAAAGCTAACTCGTTTGTTTCGCATGCTGTTGAAGCTAAATCTAGTATATCACAAGTATTTGAAACTAAACCATTTGTTTCGCATGGATTCGAAAATCAGCCTTCTACTTCGCATTGATTTGAAGCTAAATCACGAGTTTCGCATGGATTTGAAGCTAACTCGTTTGTTTCGCATGGTTTTGTAGCTAACTCATTTGTTTCTCATGCAGTTGAAGCAAAATCATGTATATCACAAGTAATTGAAACTAAACCATTTGATTCGCATGGATTTGGAGCTAAGCCATCTACTTCGCAATGATTTGGAGCTAAATCATGTGTTTCGCATGGATTTAAAGCTAACACTTTTGTTTCGCATGCTGTTGAAGCTAAATCATATATATCACAAGTATTTGAAGCTAAACCATTTGTTTCGTATGGATTCGAAAATCAGCCTTCTATTTCGCAATGATTTGAAGCTAAATCATGTGTTTCTCATGGATTTGGAGCTAACTCGTTTCTATCGCATGGATTTAAAGCTAACTCGTATGTTTCGCATGCTGTTGAAGCTAAATCTAGTATATCACAAGTATTTGAAGCTAAACCATTTATTTCGCATGGATTCGAAAATCAGTCTTCTATTTCGCATTGATTTGAAGCTAAATCATTAGTTTCGCATGGATTTGAAGCTAACTCGTTTGTTTCGCATGGATTTGAAGCTAACTCGTTTGTTTCGCATGCAGTTGAAGCAAAATCATGTATATCACAAGTATTAGAAGCTAAACCATTTGACTCGCATGGATTTGAAGCTAAGCGTTCTACTTCGCATTGATTTGAAGCTTAATCATGTATTTCGCTTGGATTTGAAGCTAAATCATGTTTCGCATGGACTTAAAGCTAACACGTTTGTTTCGCATGCAGTTGAACCTAAATCATGTATATCACAAGTATTTGAAGCTAAACCATTTGTTTTGCGTGGTTTCGAAAATCAGCCTTCTATTTCGCATTGATTTGAATCTAAATCATGAGTTTCGCATGGATTTGAAGCTAACACGTTTGTTTCGCATGCAGTTGAACCTAAATCATGTATATCACAAGTATTTGAAGCTAAACCATTTGATTCCCATGGATTTGGAGCTAAACCTACTACTTCGCATTGATTTGGAGCTAAATCATGTGTTTCGCATGGATTTAAAGATAACACGATTGTTTCGCATGCAGTTGAAGCTAAATCATGTATATCACAAGTATTTGAAGCTAAACCATTTGTTTCGCATGGATTCGAAAATCAGCCTTCTATTTCGCATTGATTTGAAGCTAAATCATGAGTTTCGCATGGATTTGAAGCTAACTCGTTTGTTTCGCATGGATTTGAAGCTAACTCGTTTGTTTCGCATGCAGTTGAAGCTAAATCATGTATATCACAAGTATTTGAAGCTAAACCATTTGTTTCGCATGGATTCGAAAATCAGCCTTCTATTTCGCATTGATTTGAAGCTAAATCATGAGTTTCGCATGGATTTGAAGCTAACTCGTTTGTTTCGCATGGATTTGAAGCTAACTCGTTTGTTTCGCATGCAGTTGAAGCAAAATCATGTATATCACAAGTATTAGAAGCTAAACCATTTGATTCGCATGGATTTGAAGCTAAGCGTTCTACTTCGCATTGATTTGAAGCTTAATCATGTATTTCGCTTGGATTTGAAGCTAAATCATGTTTCGCATGGACTTAAAGCTAACACGTTTGTTTCGCATGCAGTTGAACCTAAATCATGTATATCACAAGTATTTGAAGCTAAACCATTTGTTTCGCATGGATTCGAAAGTCAGCCTTCTATTTCGCATTGATTTGAAGCTAAATCATGAGTTTCGCATGGACTTAAAGCTAACACGTTTGTTTCGCATGCAGTTGAACCTAAATCATGTATATCACAAGTATTTGAAGCTAAACCATTTGATTCCCATGGATTTGGAGCTAAACCTACTACTTCGCATTGATTTGGAGCTAAACCATGTGTTTTGCATGGATTTAAAGATAACACGATTGTTTCGCATGCAGTTGAAGCTAAATCATGTATATCACAAGTATTTGAAGCTAAACCATTTGTTTCGCATGGATTCGAAAATCAGCCTTCTATTTCGCATTGATTTGAAGCTAACTCGTTTGTTTCGCATGGATTTGAAGCTAACTCGTTTGTTTCGCATGCAGTTGAAGCAAAATCATGTATATCACAAGTATTAGAAGCTGAACCATTTGATTCGCATGGATTTGAAGCTAAGCCTTTTTCTTCGCATTGATTTGAAGCTTAATCATGTATTTCGCTTGTATTTGTAGCTAAATCATGTGTTTCGCATGGACTTAAAGCTAACCCTTTTGTCTCGCCTGCATTTGAAGCTAAATCATGTATATCACAAATATTTGAAGCTAAACCATTTGTTTCGCATGGATTTGGAGCTAAACCTACTACTTCGCATTGATTTGGAGCTAAATCATGTGTTTTGCATGGATTTAAAGATAACACGATTGTTTCGCATGCAGTTGACGCTAAATCATGTAGGATCACAAGCATTTGAAGCTAAACCATTTGTTTCGAATGGATTCGAATATCAGCCTTCTATTTCGCATTGATTTGAAGCTAAATCATGAGTTTCGCATGGATTTGAAGCTAACTCGTTTGTTTCGCATGGATTTGAAGCTAACTCGTTTGTTTCGCATGCAGTTGAAGCAAAATCATGTATATCACAAGTATTAGAAGCTAAACCATTTGATTCGCATGGATTTGAAGCTAAGAGTTCTACTTCGCATTGATTTGAAGCTTAATCATGTATTTCGCTTGGATTTGAAGCTAAATCATGTTTCGCATGGACTTAAAGCTAACACGTTTGTTTCGCATGCAGTTGAACCTAAATCATGTATATCACAAGTATTTGAAGCTAAACCATTTCATTCCCATGGATTTGGAGCTAAGCCTACTACTTCGCATTGATTTGGAGCTAAATCATGTGTTTCGCTTGGATTTAAAGATAACACGATTGTTTCGCATGCAGTTGAAGCTAAATCATGTATATCACAAGTATTTGAAGCTAAACCATTTGTTTCGCATGGATTCGAAAATCAGCCTTCTATTTCGCATTGATTTGAAGCTAAATCATGAGTTTCGCATGGATTTGAAGCTAACTCGTTTGTTTCGCATGGATTTGAAGCTAACTCGTTTGTTTCGCATGCAGTTGAAGAAAAATCATGTATATCACAAGTATTAGAAGCTGAACCATTTGATTCGCATGGATTTGAAGCTAAGCCTTCTACTTCGCATTGATTTGAAGCTTAATCATGCATTTCGCTTGGATTTGAAGCTAAATCATGTGTTTCGCATGGACTTAAAGCTAACACGTTTGTTTCGCATGCAGTTGAACCTAAATCATGTATATCACAAGTATTTGAAGCTAAACCATTTGTTTTGCGTGGTTTCGAAAATCAGCCTTCTATTTCGCATTGGTTTGAAGCTAAATCACGTGTTTCTCATGGATTTGAAGCTAACTCGTTTCTATCGCATGGATTTAAAGCTAACTCGTTTATCTCGCCTGCATTTGAAGCTAAATCATGTATATCACAAATATTTGAAGCTAAACCATTTGTTTCGCATGGATTTGAAGTTAAGCCTTCGACTTCGCATTGATTTGTAGCTAAATCATGTGTTCCGCCTGGATTTCAAGATAACTCGATTGTTTCGCATGCAGTTGAAGCTCAATCATGTATATCTCAAGTATTTGAAGCTAAACCATTTGTTTCGCATTGTTTTTGAAGCTAAGCCTTCTATTTCGCATTGATTTGAATCTAAATCATGAGCTTCGCATGGATTTGAAGCTAACTCCTTTGTTTCGCATGGATTTGAAGCTAACTCGTTTGTTTCGCATGCAGTTGAAGAAAAATCATGTATATCACAAGTATTAGAAGCTGAACCATTTGATTCGCATGGATTTGAAGCTAAGCCTTCTACTTCGCATTGATTTGAAGCTTAATCATGCATTTCGCTTGGATTTGAAGCTAAATCATGTGTTTCGCATGGACTTAAAGCTAACACGTTTGTTTCGCATGCAGTTGAACCTAAATCATGTATATCACAAGTATTTGAAGCTAAACCATTTGTTTTGCGTGGTTTCGAAAATCAGCCTTCTATTTCGCATTGGTTTGAAGCTAAATCACGTGTTTCTCATGGATTTGAAGCTAACTCGTTTCTGTCGCATGGATTTATAGCTAACTCGTTTGTTTCGCATGCTGTTGAATCTAAATCTAGTATATCACAAGTATTTGAAGCTAAACCATTTGTTTCGCATGGATTCGTAAATCAGCCTTCTATTTCGCATTGATTTGAATCTAAATCATGAGTTTCGCATGGATTTGAAGCTAACTCGTTTGTTTCGCATGGATTTGAAGCTAACTCGTTTGTTTCGCATGGATTTGAAGCTAACTCGTTTGTTTCGCATGCAGTTGAAGAAAAATCATGTATATCACAAGTATTAGAAGCTGAACCATTTGATTCGCATGGATTTGAAGCTAAGCCTTCTACTTCGCATTCATTTGAAGCTTAATCATGCATTTCGCTTGGATTTGAAGCTAAATCATGTGTTTCGCATGGACTTAAAGCTAACACGTTTGTTTCGCATGCAGTTGAAACTAAATCATGTATATCACAAGTATTTGAAGCTAAACCATTTGTTTTGCGTGGTTTCGAAAATCAGCCTTCTATTTCGCATTGATTTGAAGCTAACTCGTTTGTTTCGCATGCAGTTGAAGCAAAATCATGTATATCACAAGTATTAGAAGCTAAACCATTTGATTCGCATGGATTCGAAAATCAGTCTTCTATTTCGCATTGATTTGAAGCTAAATCATGAGTTTCGCATGGATTTGAAGCTAACTCGTTTGTTTCGCATTGACTTAAAGCTAACACGTTTGTTTCGCATGCAGTTGAACCTAAATCATGTATATCACAAGTATTTGAAGCTAAACCATTTGTTTTGCGTGGTTTCGAAAATCAGCCTTCTATTTCGCATTGATTTGAATCTAAATCATGAGTTTCGCATGGATTTGAAGCTAACTCGTTTGTTTCGCATGCAGTTGAAGAAAAATCATGTATATCACAAGTATTAGAAGCTGAACCATTTGATTCGCATGGATTTGAAGCTAAGCCTTCTTATTCGCATTGATTTGAAGCTTAGTCATGTATTTGCTTGGATTTGAAGCTAAATCATGTGTTTCGCATGGACTTAAAGCTAACACGTTTGTTTCGCATGCAGTTGAACCTAAATCATGTATATCACAAGTATTTGAAGCTAAACCATTTGTTTCGCATGGATTCGAAAGTCAGCCTTCTATTTCGCATTGATTTGAAGCTAAATCATGAGTTTCGCATGGACTTAAAGCTAACACGTTTGTTTCGCATGGAGTTGAACCTAAATGATGTATATCACAAGTATTTGAAGCTAAACCATTTGATTCCCATGGATTTGGAGCTAAACCTACTACTTCGCATTGATTTGGAGCTAAACCATGTGTTTTGCATGGATTTAAAGATAACACGATTGTTTCGCATGCAGTTGAAGCTAAATCATGTATATCACAAGTATTTGAAGCTAAACCATTTGTTTCGCATGGATTCGAAGATCAGCCTTCCACTTCGCATTGATTTGAAGCTAAATCAACTGTTTCGCTTGGATTTGAAGTTAACTCGTTAGTTTCGCATGCAGTTGAAGCTAAATCATGTATATCACAAGTATTTGAAGCTAAACCATTTGATTCTCACGGATTTGGAGCTAAGCCTTCTACTTCGCATTGATTTGGAGCTAAATCATGTGTTTCGCATGGATTTAAAGCTAACACGTTTGCTTCGCATGCAGATGAAGCTAAATCATGTATATCACAAGTATTTGTAGCTAAACCATTTGTTTCGCATGGATTCGAAAATCAGCCTTCTATTTCGCATTGATTTGAAGCTAAATCATTAGTTTCGCATGGATTTGAAGCTAACTCGTTTGTTTCGCATGGATTTGAAGCTAACTCGTTTGTTTCGCACGCAGTTGAAGCAAAATCATGTATATCACAAGTATTTGAAGCTAAACCATTTGTTTTGCGTGGTTTCGAAAATCAGCCTTCTATTTCGCATTGATTTGAATCTAAATCATGAGTTTCGCATGGATTTGAAGTTAACTCGTTTGTTTCGCATGCAGTTGAAGAAAAATCATGTATATCACAAGTATTAGAAGCTGAACCATTTGATTCGCATGGATTTGAAGCTAAGCCTTCTTCTTGGCATTGATTTGAAGCTTAATCATGTATTTAGTTTGGATTTGAAGCTAAATCATGTGTTTCGCATGGACTTAAAGCTAACACGTTTGTTTCGCATGCAGTTGAACCTAAATCATGTATATCACAAGTATTTGAAGCTAAACCATTTGTTTCGCATGGATTCGAAAATCAGTCTTCTATTTCGCAATGATTTGATGCTAAATCATGTGTTTCTCATGGATTTGAAGCTAACTCGTTTGTATCGCATGGATTTATAACTAACTCGTTTGTTTCGCATGCTCTTGAAGCTAAATCTAGTATATCACAAGTATTTGAAGCTAAACCATTTATTTCGCATGGATTCGAAAATCAGTCTTCTATTTCGCATTGATTTGAAGCTAACTCGTTTGTTTCGCATGCAGTTGAAGCAAAATCATGTATATCACAAGTATTAGAAGCTAAACCATTTGATTCGCATGGATTCGAAAATCAGTCTTCTATTTCGCATTGATTTGAAGCTAAATCATGAGTTTCGCATGGATTTGATGCTAACTCGTTTGTTTCGCATGGATTTGAAGCTAACTCGTTTGTTTCGCATGCAGTTGAAGCAAAATCATGTATATCACAAGTATTAGAAGCTAAACCATTTGTTTCGCATGGATTTGAAGCTAAGCGTTCTACTTCGCATTGATTTGAAGCTTAATCATGTATTTCGCTTGGATTTGAAGCTAAATCATGTTTCGCATGGATTTGAAGCTAACTCGTTTGTTTAGCATGCAGTTGAACCTAAATCATGTATATCACAAGTATTAGAAGCTGAACCATTTCATTCCCATGGATTTGGAGCTAAGCCTTCTACTTCGCATTGATTTGAAGCTTAGTCATGCATTTCGCTTGGATTTGAAGCTAAATCATGTGTTTCGCATGGATTTAAAGCTAACACGTTTGTTTCGCATGCAGTTAAACCTAAATCATGTATATCACAAGTATTTGAAGCTAAACCATTTGATTCCCATGGATTTGGCGCTAAACCTACTACTTCGCATTGATTTGGAGCTAAATCATGTGTTTCGCATGGATTTGAAGCTAAATCATGTGGTTCGCATGGACTTAAAGCTAACACGTTTGTTTCGCATGCAGTTGAACCTAAATCATGTATATCACAAGTATTTGAAGCTAAACCATTTGTTTCGCATGGATTCGAAAATCAGTCTTCTATTTCGCATTGATTTGAAGCTAAATCAACTGTTTCGCTTGGATTTGAAGTTAACTCGTTAGTTTCGCATGCAGTTGAAGCTAAATCATGTATATCACAAGTATTTGAAGCTAAACCATTTGATTCTCACGGATTTGGAGCTAAACCTACTACTTCGCATTGATTTGGAGCTAAACCATGTGTTTTGCATGGATTTAAAGATAACACGATTGTTTCGCATGCAGTTGAAGCTAAATCATGTATATCACAAGTATTTGAAGCTAAACCATTTGTTTCGCATGGATTCGAAGATCAGCCTTCCACTTCGCATTGATTTGAAGCTAAATCAACTGTTTCGCTTGGATTTGAAGTTAACTCGTTAGGTTCGCATGCAGTTGAAGCTAAATCATGTATATCACAAGTATTTGAAGCTAAACCATTTGATTCTCACGGATTTGGAGCTAAGCCTTCTACTTCGCATTGATTTGGAGCTAAATCATGTGTTTCGCATGGATTTAAAGCTAACACGTTTGCTTCGCATGCAGATGAAGCTAAATCATGTATATCACAAGTATTTGTAGCTAAACCATTTGTTTCGCATGGATTCGAAAATCAGCCTTCTATTTCGCATTGATTTGAAGCTAAATCATTAGTTTCGCATGGATTTGAAGCTAACTCGTTTGTTTCGCATGGATTTGAAGCTAACTCGTTTGTTTCGCACGCAGTTGAAGCAAAATCATGTATATCACAAGTATTTGAAGCTAAACCATTTGTTTTGCGTGGTTTCGAAAATCAGCCTTCTATTTCGCATTGATTTGAATCTAAATCATGAGTTTCGCATGGATTTGAAGTTAACTCGTTTGTTTCGCATGCAGTTGAAGAAAAATCATGTATATCACAAGTATTAGAAGCTGAACCATTTGATTCGCATGGATTTGAAGCTAAGCCTTCTTCTTGGCATTGATTTGATGCTTAATCATGTATTTCGCTTGGATTTGAAGCTAAATCATGTGTTTCGCATGGACTTAAAGCTAACACGTTTGTTTCGCATGCAGTTGAACCTAAATCATGTATATCACAAGTATTTGAAGCTAAACCATTTGTTTCGCATGGATTCGAAAATCAGTCTTCTATTTCGCAATGATTTGATGCTAAATCATGTGTTTCTCATGGATTTGAAGCTAACTCGTTTGTATCGCATGGATTTATAACTAACTCGTTTGTTTCGCATGCTCTTGAAGCTAAATCTAGTATATCACAAGTATTTGAAGCTAAACCATTTATTTCGCATGGATTCGAAAATCAGTCTTCTATTTCGCATTGATTTGAAGCTAAATCGTTTGTTTCGCATGCAGTTGAAGCAAAATCATGTATATCACAAGTATTAGAAGCTAAACCATTTGATTCGCATGGATTCGAAAATCAGTCTTCTATTTCGCATTGATTTGAAGCTAAATCATGAGTTTCGCATGGATTTGAAGCTAACTCGTTTGTTTCGCATGGATTTGAAGCTAACTCGTTTGTTTCGCATGCAGTTGAAGCAAAATCATGTATATCACAAGTATTAGAAGCTAAACCATTTGTTTCGCATGGATTTGAAGCTAAGCGTTCTACTTCGCATTGATTTGAAGCTTAATCATGTATTTCGCTTGGATTTGAAGCTAAATCATGTTTCGCATGGATTTGAAGCTAACTCGTTTGTTTAGCATGCAGTTGAACCTAAATCATGTATATCACAAGTATTAGAAGCTGAACCATTTCATTCCCATGGATTTGGAGCTAAGCCTTCTACTTCGCATTGATTTGAAGCTTAGTCATGCATTTCGCTTGGATTTGAAGCTAAATCATGTGTTTCGCATGGATTTAAAGCTAACACGTTTGTTTCGCATGCAGTTAAACCTAAATCATGTATATCACAAGTATTTGAAGCTAAACCATTTGATTCCCATGGATTTGGAGCTAAACCTACTACTTCGCATTGATTTGGAGCTAAATCATGTGTTTCGCATGGATTTGAAGCTAAATCATGTGGTTCGCATGGACTTAAAGCTAACACGTTTGTTTCGCATGCAGTTGAACCTAAATCATGTATATCACAAGTATTTGAAGCTAAACCATTTGTTTCGCATGGATTCGAAAATCAGTCTTCTATTTCGCAATGATTTGATGCTAAATCATGTGTTTCTCATGGATTTGAAGCTAACTCGTTTGTATCGCATGGATTTATAACTAACTCGTTTGTTTCGCATGCTCTTGAAGCTAAATCTAGTATATCACAAGTATTTGAAGCTAAACCATTTATTTCGCATGGATTCGAAAATCAGTCTTCTATTTCGCATTGATTTGAAGCTAACTCGTTTGTTTCGCATGCAGTTGAAGCAAAATCATGTATATCACAAGTATTAGAAGCTAAACCATTTGTTTCGCATGGATTCGAAAATCAGTCTTCTATTTCGCATTGATTTGAAGCTAAATCATGAGTTTCGCATGGATTTGAAGCTAACTCGTTTGTTTCGCATGGATTTGAAGCTAACTCGTTTGTTTCGCATGCAGTTGAAGCAAAATCATGTATATCACAAGTATTAGAAGCTAAACCATTTGTTTCGCATGGATTTGAAGCTAAGCGTTCTACTTCGCATTGATTTGAAGCTTAATCATGTATTTCGCTTGGATTTGAAGCTAAATCATGTTTCGCATGGATTTGAAGCTAACTCGTTTGTTTAGCATGCAGTTGAACCTAAATCATGTATATCACAAGTATTAGAAGCTGAACCATTTCATTCCCATGGATTTGGAGCTAAGCCTTCTACTTCGCATTGATTTGAAGCTTAGTCATGCATTTCGCTTGGATTTGAAGCTAAATCATGTGTTTCGCATGGATTTAAAGCTAACACGTTTGTTTCGCATGCAGTTAAACCTAAATCATGTATATCACAAGTATTTGAAGCTAAACCATTTGTTTTGCGTGGTTTCGAAAATCAGCCTTCTCTTTCGCATTGGTTTGAAGCTAAATCACGTGTTTCTCATGGATTTGAAGCTAACTCGTTTCTATCGCATGGATTTAAAGCTAACTCGTTTATCTCGCCTGCATTTGAAGCTAAATCATGTATATCACAAATATTTGAAGCTAAACCATTTGTTTCGCATGGATTTGAAGTTAGGACTTCGACTTCGCATTGATTTGTAGCTAAATCATGTGTTCCGCCTGGATTTCAAGATAACTCGATTGTTTCGCATGCAGTTGAAACTCAATCATGTATATCTCAAGTATTTGAAGCTAAACCATTTGTTTCGCATTGTTTTTGATGCTAAGCCTTCTATTTCGCATTGATTTGAATCTAAATCATGAGTTTCGCATGGATTTGAAGCTAATTCGTTTGTTTCGCATGGATTTGAAGCTAACTCGTTTGTTTCGCATGCAGTTGAAGAAAAATCATGTATATCACAAGTATTAGAAGCTGAACCAATTGATTCGCATGGATTTGAAGCTAAGCCTTCTACTTCGCATTGATTTGAAGCTTAATCATGCATTTCGCTTGGATTTGAAGCTAAATCATGTGTTTCGCATGGACTTAAAGCTAACACGTTTGTTTCGCATGCAGTTGAACCTAAATCATGTATATCACAAGTATTTGAAGCTAAACCATTTGTTTTGCGTGGTTTCGAAAATCAGCCTTCTATTTCGCATTGATTTGAATCTAAATCATGAGTTTCGCATGGATTTGAAGCTAACTCGTTTGTTTCGCATGCAGTTGAAGAAAAATCATGTATATCACAAGTATTAGAAGCTGAACCATTTGATTCGCATGGATTTGAAGCTAAGCCTTCTTATTCGCATTGATTTGAAGCTTAGTCATGTATTTGCTTGGATTTGAAGCTAAATCATGTGTTTCGCATGGACTTAAAGCTAACACGTTTGTTTCGCATGCAGTTGAACCTAAATCATGTATATCACAAGTATTTGAAGCTAAACCATTTGTTTTGCGTGGTTTCGAAAATCAGCCTTCTATTTCGCATTGGTTTGAAGCTAAATCACGTGTTTCTCATGGATTTGAAGCTAACTCGTTTCTATCGCATGGATTTATAGCTAACTCGTTTGTTTCGCATGCTGTTGAATCTAAATCTAGTATATCACAAGTATTTGAAGCTAAACCATTTGTTTCGCATGGATTCGTAAATCAGCCTTCTATTTCGCATTGATTTGAATCTAAATCATGAGTTTCGCATGGATTTGAAGCTAACTCGTTTGTTTCGCATGGATTTGAAGCTAACTCGTTTGTTTCGCATGCAGTTGAAGAAAAATCATGTATATCACAAGTATTAGAAGCTGAACCATTTGATTCGCATGGATTTGAAGCTAAGCCTTCTTATTCGCATTGATTTGAAGCTTAGTCATGTATTTGCTTGGATTTGAAGCTAAATCATGTGTTTCGCATGGACTTAAAGCTAACACGTTTGTTTCGCATGCAGTTGAACCTAAATCATGTATATCACAAGTATTTGAAGCTAAACCATTTGTTTTGCGTGGTTTCGAAAATCAGCCTTCTATTTCGCATTGGTTTGAAGCTAAATCACGTGTTTCTCATGGATTTGAAGCTAACTCGTTTCTATCGCATGGATTTATAGCTAACTCGTTTGTTTCGCATGCTGTTGAATCTAAATCTAGTATATCACAAGTATTTGAAGCTAAACCATTTGTTTCGCATGGATTCGTAAATCAGCCTTCTATTTCGCATTGATTTGAATCTAAATCATGAGTTTCGCATGGATTTGAAGCTAACTCGTTTGTTTCGCATGGATTTGAAGCTAACTCGTTTGTTTCGCATGCAGTTGAAGCAAAATCATGTATATCACAAGTATTAGAAGCTAAACCATTTGATTCGCATGGATTTGAAGCTAAGCGTTCTACTTCGCATTGATTTGAAGCTTAATCATGTATTTCGCTTGTATTTGAAGCTAAACCATGTTTCGCATGGACTTAAAGCTAACACGTTTGTTTCGCATGCAGTTGAACCTAAATCATGTATATCACAAGTATTTGAAGCTAAACCATTTGTTTCGCATGGATTCGAAAGTCAGCCTTCTATTTCGCATTGATTTGAAGCTAAATCATGAGTTTCGCATGGACTTAAAGCTAACACGTTTGTTTCGCATGCAGTTGAACCTAAATCATGTATATCACAAGTATTTGAAGCTAAACCATTTGATTCCCATGGATTTGGAGCTAAACCTACTACTTCGCATTGATTTGGAGCTAAACCATGTGTTTTGCATGGATTTAAAGATAACACGATTGTTTCGCATGCAGTTGAAGCTAAATCATGTATATCACAAGTATTTGAAGCTAAACCATTTGTTTCGCATGGATTCGAACATCAGCCTTCCACTTCGCATTGATTTGAAGCTAAATCAACTGTTTCGCTTGGATTTGAAGTTAACTCGTTAGTTTCGCATGCAGTTGAAGCTAAATCATGTATATCACAAGTATTTGAAGCTAAACCATTTGATTCTCACGGATTTGGAGCTAAGCCTTCTACTTCGCATTGATTTGGAGCTAAATCATGTGTTTCGCATGGATTTAAAGCTAACACGTTTGCTTCGCATGCAGATGAAGCTAAATCATGTATATCACAAGTATTTGTAGCTAAACCATTTGTTTCGCATGGATTCGAAAATCAGCCTTCTATTTCGCATTGATTTGAAGCTAAATCATTAGTTTCGCATGGATTTGAAGCTAACTCGTTTGTTTCGCATGGATTTGAAGCTAACTCGTTTGTTTCGCATGCAGTTGAAGCAAAATCATGTATATCACAAGTATTTGAAGCTAAACCATTTGTTTTGCGTGGTTTCGAAAATCAGCCTTCTATTTCGCATTGATTTGAATCTAAATCATGAGTTTCGCATTGATTTGAAGCTTAATCATGTATTTCGCTTGGATTTGAAGCTAAATCATGTTTCGCATGGACTTAAAGCTAACACGTTTGTTTCGCATGCAGTTGAACCTAAATCATGTATATCACAAGTATTTGAAGCTAAACCATTTGTTTCGCATGGATTCGTAAGTCAGCCTTCTATTTCTCATTGATTTGAAGCTAAATCATGAGTTTCGCATGGACTTAAAGCTAACACGTTTGTTTCGCATGCAGTTGAACCTAAATCATGTATATCACAAGTATTTGAAGCTAAACCATTTGATTCCCATGGATTTGGAGCTAAACCTACTACTTCGCATTGATTTGGAGCTAGACCATGTGTTTTGCATGGATTTAAAGCTAACACGTTTGCTTCGCATGCAGATGAAGCTAAATCATGTATATCACAAGTATTTGTAGCTAAACCATTTGTTTCGCATGGATTCGAAAATCAGCCTTCTATTTCGCATTGATTTGAAGCTAAATCATTAGTTTCGCATGGATTTGAAGCTAACTCGTTTGTTTCGCATGGATTTGAAGCTAACTCGTTTGTTTCGCATGCAGTTGAAGCAAAATCATGTATATCACAAGTATTTGAAGCTAAACCATTTGTTTTGCGTGGTTTCGAAAATCAGCCTTCTATTTCGCATTGATTTGAATCTAAATCATGAGTTTCGCATGGATTTGAAGTTAACTCGTTTGTTTCGCATGCAGTTGAAGAAAAATCATGTATATCACAAGTATTAGAAGCTGAACCATTTGATTCGCATGGATTTGAAGCTAAGCCTTCTTCTTGGCATTGATTTGAAGCTTAATCATGTATTTCGCTTGGATTTGAAGCTAAATCATGTGTTTCGCATGGACTTAAAGCTAACACGTTTGTTTCGCATGCAGTTGAACCTAAATCATGTATATCACAAGTATTTGAAGCTAAACCATTTGATTCCCATGGATTTGGAGCTAAACCTACTACTTCGCATTGATTTGGAGCTAAATCATGTGTTTCGCATGGATTTGAAGCTAAATCATGTGGTTCGCATGGACTTAAAGCTAACACGTTTGTTTCGCATGCAGTTGAACCTAAATCATGTATATCACAAGTATTTGAAGCTAAACCATTTGATTCTCACGGATTTGGAGCTAAGCCTTCTACTTCGCATTGAATTGGAGCTAAATCATGTGTTTCGCATGGATTTAAAGCTAACACGTTTGCTTCGCATGCAGTTGAAGCTAAATCATGTATATCACAAGTATTTGAAGCTAAACCATTTGATTCTCACGGATTTGGAGCTAAGCCTTCTACTTCGCATTGATTTGGAGCTAAATCATGTGTTTCGCATGGATTTAAAGCTAACACGTTTGCTTCGCATGCAGATGAAGCTAAATCATGTATATCACAAGTATTTGTAGCTAAACCATTTGTTTCGCATGGATTCGAAAATCAGCCTTCTATTTCGCATTGATTTGAAGCTAAATCATTAGTTTCGCATGGATTTGAAGCTAACTCGTTTGTTTCGCATGGATTTGAAGCTAACTCGTTTGTTTCGCATGCAGTTGAAGCAAAATCATGTATATCACAAGTATTTGAAGCTAAACCATTTGTTTTGCGTGGTTTCGAAAATCAGCCTTCTATTTCGCATTGATTTGAATCTAAATCATGAGTTTCGCATTGATTTGAAGCTTAATCATGTATTTCGCTTGGATTTGAAGCTAAATCATGTTTCGCATGGACTTAAAGCTAACACGTTTGTTTCGCATGCAGTTGAACCTAAATCATGTATATCACAAGTATTTGAAGCTAAACCATTTGTTTCGCATGGATTCGTAAGTCAGCCTTCTATTTCTCATTGATTTGAAGCTAAATCATGAGTTTCGCATGGACTTAAAGCTAACACGTTTGTTTCGCATGCAGTTGAACCTAAATCATGTATATCACAAGTATTTGAAGCTAAACCATTTGATTCCCATGGATTTGGAGCTAAACCTACTACTTCGCATTGATTTGGAGCTAGACCATGTGTTTTGCATGGATTTAAAGCTAACACGTTTGCTTCGCATGCAGATGAAGCTAAATCATGTATATCACAAGTATTTGTAGCTAAACCATTTGTTTCGCATGGATTCGAAAATCAGCCTTCTATTTCGCATTGATTTGAAGCTAAATCATTAGTTTCGCATGGATTTGAAGCTAACTCGTTTGTTTCGCATGGATTTGAAGCTAACTCGTTTGTTTCGCATGCAGTTGAAGCAAAATCATGTATATCACAAGTATTTGAAGCTAAACCATTTGTTTTGCGTGGTTTCGAAAATCAGCCTTCTATTTCGCATTGATTTGAATCTAAATCATGAGTTTCGCATGGATTTGAAGTTAACTCGTTTGTTTCGCATGCAGTTGAAGAAAAATCATGTATATCACAAGTATTAGAAGCTGAACCATTTGATTCGCATGGATTTGAAGCTAAGCCTTCTTCTTGGCATTGATTTGAAGCTTAATCATGTATTTCGCTTGGATTTGAAGCTAAATCATGTGTTTCGCATGGACTTAAAGCTAACACGTTTGTTTCGCATGCAGTTGAACCTAAATCATGTATATCACAAGTATTTGAAGCTAAACCATTTGATTCCCATGGATTTGGAGCTAAACCTACTACTTCGCATTGATTTGGAGCTAAATCATGTGTTTCGCATGGATTTGAAGCTAAATCATGTGGTTCGCATGGACTTAAAGCTAACACGTTTGTTTCGCATGCAGTTGAACCTAAATCATGTATATCACAAGTATTTGAAGCTAAACCATTTGTTTCGCATGGATTCGAAAATCAGTCTTCTATTTCGCAATGATTTGATGCTAAATCATGTGTTTCTCATGGATTTGAAGCTAACTCGTTTGTATCGCATGGATTTATAACTAACTCGTTTGTTTTGCATGCTCTTGAAGCTAAATCTAGTATATCACAAGTATTTGAAGCTAAACCATTTGTTTCGCATGGATTCGAAAATCAGTCTTCTATTTCGCAATGATTTGATGCCAAATCATGTGTTTCTCATGGATTTGAAGCTAACTCGTTTGTTTCGCATGGATTTGAAGCTAACTCGTTTGTTTCGCATGCAGTTGAAGCAAAATCATGTATATCACAAGTATTAGAAGCTAAACCATTTGACTCGCATGGATTTGAAGCTATGCGTTCTACTTCGCATTGATTTGAAGCTTAATCATGTATTTCGCTTGGATTTGAAGCTAAATCATGTTTCGCATGGACTTAAAGCTAACACGTTTGTTTCGCATGCAGTTGAACCTAAATCATCTATATCACAAGTATTTGAAGCTAAACCATTTGTTTCGCATGGATTCGAAAGTCAGCCTTCTATTTCGCATTGATTTGAAGCTAAATCATGAGTTTCGCATGGATTTGAAGCTAACTCGTTTGTTTCGCATGGATTTGAAGCTAACTCGTTTGTTTCGCATGCAGTTGAAGCAAAATCATGTATATCACAAGTATTAGAAGCTAAACCATTTGATTCGCATGGATTTGAAGCTAAGCGTTCTACTTCGCATTGATTTGAAGCTCAATCATGTATTTGCTTGGATTTGAAGCTAAATCATGTGTTTCGCATGGACTTAAAGCTAACACGTTTGTTTCGCATGCAGTTGAACCTAAATCATGTATATCACAAGTATTTGAAGCTAAACCATTTGTTTTGCGTGGTTTCGAAAATCAGCCTTCTATTTCGCATTGATTTGAATCTAAATCATGAGTTTCGCATGGATTTGAAGCTAACTCGTTTGTTTCGCATGCAGTTGAAGAAAAACCATGTATATCACAAGTATTAGAAGCTGAACCATTTGATTCGCATGGATTTGAAGCTAACCCTTCTTCTTGGCATTGATTTGAAGCTTAATCGTGTATTTCGCTTGGATTTGAAGCTAAATCATGTGTTTCGCATGGACTTAAAGCTAACACGTTTGTTTCGCATGCAGTTGAACCTAAATCATTTATATCACAAGTATTTGAAGCTAAACCATTTGTTTTGCGTGGTTTCGAAAATCAGCCTTCTATTTCGCATTGGTTTGAAGCTAAATCACGTGTTTCTCATGGATTTGAAGCTAACTCGTTTCTATCGCATGGATTTATAGCTAACTCGTTTGTTTCGCATGCTGTTGAATCTAAATCTAGTATATCACAAGTATTTGAAGCTAAACCATTTGTTTTGCGTGGTTTCGAAAATCAGCCTTCTATTTCGCATTGATTTGAATCTAAATCATGAGTTTCGCATTGATTTGAAGCTAACTCGTTTGTTTCGCCTGGATTTGAAGCTAACTCGTTTGTTTCGCATGCAGTTGAAGAAAAATCATGTATATCACAAGTATTAGAAGCTGAACCATTTGATTCGCATGGACTTGAAGCTAAGCCTTCTACTTCGCATTGATTTGAAGCTTAATCATGAATTCGCTTGGATTTGAAGCTAAATCATGTGTTTCGCATGGACTTAAAGCTAACACGGTTGTTTCGCATGCAGTTGAAACTAAATCATGTATATCACAAGTATTTGAAGCTAAACCATTTGTTTTGCGTGGTTTCGAAAATCAGCCTTCTATTTCGCATTGATTTGAATCTAAATCATGAGTTTCGCATGGATTTGAAGCTAACTCGTTTGTTTCGCATGCAGTTGAAGAAAAATCATGTATATCACAAGTATTAGAAGCTGAACCATTTGATTCGCATGGATTTGAAGCTAAGCCTTTTTCTTCGCATTGATTTGAAGCTTAATCATGTATTTCGCTTGTATTTGTAGCTAAATCATGTGTTTCGCATGGACTTAAAGCTAACTCGTTTGTCTCGCCTGCATTTGAAGCTAAATCATGTATATCACAAATATTTGAAGCTAAACCATTTGTTTCGCATGGATTTGGAGCTAAACCTACTACTTCGCATTGATTTGGAGCTAAATCATGTGTTTTGCATGGATTTAAAGATAACACGATTGTTTCGCATGCAGTTGACGCTAAATCATGTAGGATCACAAGCATTTGAAGCTAAACCATTTGTTTCGAATGGATTCGAAAATCAGCCTTCTATTTCGCATTGATTTGAAGCTAAATCATGAGTTTCGCATGGATTTGAAGCTAACTCGTTTGTTTCGCATGGATTTGAAGCTAACTCGTTTGTTTCGCATGCAGTTGAAGCAAAATCATGTATATCACAAGTATTAGAAGCTAAACCATTTGATTCGCATGGATTTGAAGCTAAGCGTTCTACTTCGCATTGATTTGAAGCTTAATCATGTATTTCGCTTGGATTTGAAGCTAAATCATGTTTCGCATGGACTTAAAGCTAACACGTTTGTTTCGCATGCAGTTGAACCTAAATCATGTATATCACAAGTATTTGAAGCTAAACCATTTGTTTCGCATGGATTCGAAAGTCAGC